>NC_090725.1:206398637-206403637 GCF_036898095.1 Palaemon carinicauda | reverse complement strand
ATCTCTTTGTAGTGTCTATCCAACTGACGGTTTGTGTTTCTTCTTCCCTTTAAATAAGGATTTCTTTCTCTTGGTTGAACGGATTATCATCATATAGTTGGAATGGTAAATCTTCAAACATGGGTGTTTACTAAAGGAAATTAGACTCCACATCTGTTTATACATTCATATGTTAGGAATGCCTGTCTGTATGTTAATACATGAGTCATAACTCCTATACAATTATAGGAGTTTCATACTTGGTAGAATTGTAGACCATTTTACATTTATGCGCGCAAAGTATACTGCCTATCTCTCTGTCCATAAATGTGTCTGTCAGCCTAACATTGTCATCATAAACCGTCATATATAACTGAAGAATTATGGTTAAACTTGGATGTGTGTTTTTATGTAAATGCTGTAGCCACTCTTTCCTTTCAACTATTCGAAAATGGCTATGAGATATTCATTAAATGTTTTTCAAAGATAGTCCAACATTCACACATAGACATGAAGAAAAATTGTCAGTCTGTTATACTTATCTTGTCATTATAACACGTACAAACATTGAAGGGGTTTTAAACTAACTTAATAAAAAGGATGATCATTTTGCATAGCTGAGGTACAATTGATATCAATCACATGTATTTTTGTCAGTTACTTTCTTGCTTACCTTTTCATTAAAATTCTACTACAACGTTCAAGGCCAAGAATTACAAATTTTCATGTGACACAATTTCAGTTTCAAACTAGTCGATTAAATGAAGTCCAATAATTGCACATTTAAGTCTCTCATATTACAACAGCAACTAGGCTGATTACGTGAAGGCCAAGGATTGCACATACCAATGCCCTAATTGAGGTAGCGGGTCAACAGACTACATGAAAGCCAAATGTTGCACATTCTAGCAGCCCAAAGACATTACCGACCCAACGAATTGCATAAAGGCCTATGATTGCACATTTTAATATCCCAATTGCAGTACAAACCCAGTGTATTACATCAAGGACAAAACTTGCACATTTTAGTGGCCTAATTGCAATAGCGACTCCAAAGATTACATGAATGCCAAGGATTTCACATTTTAACCACCCATTTCCAGTAGCAACCCAGTGGATAAGATGACATATTTCAGTGATCTCATTGCAAAAGCAACCCAACAGATTACACGAAGGCCAAGGATTTCCCGGTTCAGTGCCCTAATTGCTGTTGTTACCTAGCAATTTATTTGGAGATTAAGGATTGCTCATTTTAGTACCTCAATGATAGTAGCGTCTCAGCAGATTATATGAATGCCAAGGATTGCACATTACAGTGGCCTGATTGCAATAACAACCCAGCTGAACAAAGGAGTGCATATTTTAGTGCACCAGTTCAAATAGTAACCTACAGCATTACATGTATACTAAGGATTGCACATTACAGTAACCTGATTGCAGTAGTAACCAAGAAGATTACATGAATGAAGAGGATTGCCCATTTTCAGTGATTCAGTTGTAGTAACAACAAAGCAGTTTACATGAAAGTCAATTATTGAAAATTTTAGTGCCCCAATTGCAATATTGACTCAGTAAATTACATGAAGGTCCAAGATAGCACCCCACTCAGTAGTAACTTCAGTAGCAACCCAGTGGATTACAAGCAGGACAAGGATTGAACATTTTAGTGCCCCAATTGCAATTTTAATCAAGAGCATAACATAAAGGATAAGGATTTCATAATTTAGTATCCCAATTGAAGTCGCAACCTACCAGATTATTTGAAGGTCAAGGATTGCACACTTCGGCCATCTAACTGCAGTGGTACTTGAAGCAAAGGATTGCACACCACAATGTCCTAATTGCAGTAGTGACCTCGTTGAACACATGAGGGATAAGGATTGCATGTTTTAGTGCCCAAAATGTAATAGCAACCAATTGGATTACATAAAGACCGAGTGTTACATGTTTCAGTGTACTAATTGCAGTAGTGACTCAACAGATTACATGGAGGCCAATGATTGCACATGCCGATGCCAAAATTGATATAAAAATCCAGCAGTTTGCATAATGCCTAAGGAATGCACATTTTGGTGCCTTAATTAAAGTAGCGACCCATAGCATTACATGAAAGGCAAGTATTATATATTGCAGTGCCCTCATTCCAGTAACATCCCAAAAGATACATGAAGGCCCAAGGATTGCATCTTTTCGAGCTTAGTTTGCTGCAGCGACCCAGTGCATTACAAGAAAGCCAAGTGTTGCAAATTTCAGTTCCACAATTATAATAGCGACTCTGTGGACTACATGAAGCCAAGGATTGTACAGTCATGTCAGAGGCCTAATTGTAGTAGTGACCCAGCATATTGCTATATAATTTCTCGAATATTTATCAAAGACAACAAAGTTTTCTTGCTAATCACCTAAAAAGAAATACTGTGATTGAGGTCAACACTACCCTCCAAATCCAATGCTACAAAATGAACACGCAATAACCACTTAACTATGGAACTCGAACAAGTACCTATATATATCCAGAATTAATACCGACTGGCAGGAATATTACGCTTTTTATTTTATCTCCGATAATTTTATGTGAAATAAACAGGTTTTATTAATTTATTTCTCACTACCGATTTTAATTTATACCCAAACCTTTTAAGGTATGCTCTGGCAAATGTTAGCAACACTCAGCTATATGTTTCAAAATGCAAGCGAACATTTATGCAGGAAACTCTTATTTCACAGAATTAATCGTAAGCATAGTTTATCTTTCCAGGATCTAGTTATGTATTCTTTATCTTCTAATCCAATCTAATAATTCCTTAGGAAACTATATCTTTTTTTTATCTCACAATGCAACATGTTATTTCCACAGTCTGGCTGTTAAAAGTAGAGATGGCTTAGTTTATATTGCATGAACAATTGGGAAATTTAATGCTTTCTTTTGAGTATAAAATATAGTTGTCTCACAGAAAGATAAATTACAATTGAGCCCATTAATCACAAGCTTTAACCAGTTTTAAATCCCTATCGTCGAAGATCTTAATCAATAGGCAATGGTACATATAATGGTCAGGTTTAGTTATCCCAGTAGGAAAGGTCTGCCATTCTTGAGTCACCAAGTGACTGTTAGGGCAGCAGTGTAAGATGATAATTGCCACATAAATATGAGTTGGTTCATGCTCTTTCCAAGAATAGTTACTAGCATGTATTTTCATTGAAAGGCGCCAGCTCATAGATACGTTTAATTTTCTATATCTACCAAGCTAATAAGTGTCATCTGATTAATTTCCTTACAAATTTTCCATAGTATGGGACATATCATTTATTGAATATATTCCACCATTCATCATGTTCAATATATGGACAGAAAATTTGCTCTTCAATTTGGGTAAAATTATAATTTTCCCTATAGATTATTTAAAATAGCTTGGAAACAAACCCCAAAGAATACTTCAGCATCATCTTAATTGCGAGCCCAAAAAAAAAAAATCTTCTTTGTAGATCTTAATAAGAAGCTGTAAGCCAATGCTAGATTCAGAGTTAAGCTGCAGTGTAGGGCGCATGAGACAAACCACTAGGTTTTTATGTCTTTTCTCTTGCTATCTGTCAATATCATTGCATAGATATTAGGGTGAGGTAAATTAGCTTAACTTATTTGTATGTATATTATTTTCTAGTAGAGTTTCTCGATGGGAGTGGAAATTATATAATACTATATCTATAGTGTAAATATTGTGTATGTGCTTCTAATTGCAGTACTTAACAAGAACTATAAATTCTTACAGTTTTATCTATGGTAGGTGAAAGATTTATCCTCCTTAAACAGCGTAATATTCCTCTCAGTTGGTATTAATTCTGGATATGTATAGGTACTTGTTCGAGTTCCATAGTTAAATGGTTACTTCAATTAATCTTCATTTGACTTCCTAGAACAAAAGGTTATTGCGTGTTCATCTTGTAGCATTGGATTTTGAGGGTAGTGTTGACCTCAATCACAGTATTTAATTTTAGGTGATTAGCAAGAAAACTTTGTTGTCTTTGATAACTATTTGAGAAATTATATAGCAATATGGATACTATTCAGGTAACAAAAGTATGGTCATAAGTATTTTTCACTTCTCAATTGTGAACTGAAGTTGTCATCTACTTGACCTGAATGTATCAGTAATAGACAAATCAATTGCGCAAAAGTCAGAACTTGAGAAATTACTCGGCACATAATTTTGAAATGGATATGATATTGTAATGGCAATAGCCTAATAACAATAATTGTATTTGAATTTCAAAAAATAGATGATAATAATAATATAAGAAATGCAATCAAATTCCATTATTAAATCTGCATGATGAAAATTGTTTAATGGTTCAAAGTGATAGGAAAACTGAAGGAAGCTATTTTCGATTACTTGGATTCCTTTTCAAATAACTTTAATGTATATCCATTATTATTATTATCATTACTATTATTACTTGCTAAGCTACAACCCAAGTTGAAAAAGCAAGAAGCTATAAGCCCAAGGGCTCCAAAGGGGAAAATAGCCCAGTGAGGAAAGGAAATAAGGAAATATATAAATTACAATGGAAGTAATTAAGAATTAAATAAAACAGTAACTTCTTCTTCTTCTTCTTCCTCTTTGTCTACATCTTTTCTCATAGGATGAATTCATCTATAAACTATAAAAACTTAAAAAAAAAAAAAAAAAAAACAAGAGGAAAAGAAATGACATAAAATAGAGTGCCCTAGTGTACTATCAAGCAAGAGAACTCTAATCCAAGACAGTGAAAGGCCATGGTACAGAGAACAATAGTTTGATTTTGGAGAGTCCTTCTCCTGTTGTGTTGAGTGTGTAGTGCTTTCTTTCATGTTCAGGGATTATGAGGATTATTATAGAACTTTATTTCTACTATGTTTTGGAAGTATATTATTCTACCCGGATGGCAAGATTTTCCTGCACTATATACGTTCTTGGAAAGTTTGATTCTAAGGTTGATGGAGTTTTATGTTTATTTCATGTAATTATCACTGAAAGCAGGAG
>NC_090725.1:206373637-206386137 GCF_036898095.1 Palaemon carinicauda | reverse complement strand
ATGATCATTCAGGTTCTTTTTAGTGCGAGGGAAGAGCGCAGATACAAGCATAATATATACAAAATAATTATGTACAATTGTGTGACACACGGTTGGTACATGGCTCCCCCCCTAAAAATGACATACTGTACATGTTAAATAGGGCGCCCTGATCTAGAGAGGCGAACTGTAGGCGGGTCATCTGGCAGAAAATAAGCAGGTTTTAGACGATCAATGGAGACCCAGTCTTCTTTGCCCCGAATGTTTAGGAGGAATGCTTTCGGACTGTGTCGGATCACAAGGAAAGGGCCCGTGTAAGGGGGCGTTAGTGGTAGCTTGCTGGTGTCGTTGCGCAGGAAGACGTGCGTTGCAGAGTGCAAGTCCGTTGGTATGTGATGCTTCACTGGGGGCTTGTAAGTCTGGCGGCACGGAGTGAATTTTCCCACGACGTGACGTATGCGCTGGAGATCGTCGGAGGAGGTCGTAGAAGGAAAAAATTCGGCAGGGACGACCAACGGGTCGCCATACACCATTTCGGCTGCCGAGACGTCGAGGGCGTCTTTAGGAGTGGTCCTTAGTCCAAGGAGGACCCAGGGAAGCTGAGTAAACCAGTTGCAATCCTTGCAGCGGGACATCAAAGCTGCTTTGACGGTGCGATGAAAACGTTCAACCATTCCATTGGCAGCGGGGTTGTAGGCCGTTGTGTGATGTAGGGTGATGCCCAGGAGATTCGCTAATGACGTCCATAATTGAGAGGTGAAAGTTGTTTCCCTGTCACAAGTAATATGCTCAGGGATACCGAATCTTGAAATCCATCCAGAGAGTAAGGCAGATGTACATGAGGCGGACGTTGCAGTTTCCATGGGAATGGCTTCAGGCCAACGAGTGGAGCGGTCAATGACGGTAAACAGGTAACGATGTCCTTGTGATGTAGGTAGGGGGCCTACAACGTCGACGTGAATGTGTGCGAAACGACGCTGAGGTTGAGGAAAGGTGCCCACTCCTGAATCCGTGTGTCGATGTACTTTGGAAGTTTGGCAAGAAGTACACGCACGGACCCAAACCTTAGCATCCTTAGAAATGCTGTGCCAAATGAACTTTGCCTTCAGCAGCTGTGCAGTAGAACGGCACGAGGGATGTGAAAGGCCATGGATGAAATCAAACACCTGTCGGCGCATGGGAGCAGGAATCCAAGGTCGTGGTCTACCAGTACTGACGTCACAGAGGAGGGTGGTGTTGGAGTCTTCGAGGGGAAAATCCTCCCAACGGAGGGACGTGCAAGATGTCCTACAAGCTTGATACTCTGGATCCTGTCGTTGGGCTTCAGCCAGGGCATTGTAATCCAATCCCAGTTGAACGGCAGCCAACGTGTTTCTTGACAGGGCATCGGCAACGGGATTCATTTTCCCAGGGACGTATTGGAGGGTGCAATTGTATTCAGCCACGGCGGAGAGATGTCGGCGTTGACGGGCGGACCAGGCGTCAGACTGTCGAGTGAAGGCGTGCACCAGAGGCATGTGGTCTGTACGAATGACGAAGGGCGTACCTTCTAAGAAATGGCGAAAGTGACGGACAGCCAAGTGCACCGCCAGCAATTCTCGATCGAAGGTAGAATAACCCGATTCTGCCTTGGACAGTTTTCTGCTGAAGAAGGCCAATGGGCGGGGCGAGCCTTTGACCACCTGCTCGAGTACTGCACCAATAGCGACGTCGCTGGCATCGGTGGAGAGAAGGAGAGGGGCGTGTGGGATAGGAAAAGTGAGAGCCGCAGCAGTTGATAGGGCCTTCTTTGCATTGCAGAAGGCTGCTTCTTGAAGGGGACCCCACTTCAGGTCCTTTGGCTTGCCCTTGAGGGAGGCGTAGAGGGGAGCAAGAGTGGCGGCAATGGCTGGCAGAAAACGGTGATAATAGTTGATCATGCCCAAGAATTCCTGCAGAGCTTTGATGGTCGAGGGCGTGGGGAAATTCTGAACGGCTGCTACCTTCTCAGGGAGGGGATGGACTCCTTCAGGAGTGATACGGTGCCCTAAGAACGACACTTCGTTGGCGCCAAAGGTACACTTGTCGTACCGGACTACAAGGCCGTTTTGTTGCAGGCGGTCGAGCACGATGCGCAGGTGACGGAGGTGTTCCTCTTTTGAGGAGGAGAACACAAGTATGTCGTCCACATAACATACACAGAAAGGGAGGTCCCCTAAGATGCCATCCATGAGACGTTGAAACGTTGCCCCAGCATTACGAAGGCCAAAACAGGAGTAATTGAAGGTGTATGTGCCAAACGGAGTGGTGATGGCGGTCTTGGGGATGTCTTCTGGGTTCATAGGCACCTGATAATACCCCTTCAGGAGGTCGAGCGTAGAGAAAACCTTCGCTTTGTGAAGGTAGGAGGTTACATCGGCAATGTTTGGGAGGGGGTAGTGATCCGGTTCTGTTTGCATGTTCAGGCGCCTGTAATCCCCGCACGGACGGAGGGAGCCGTCTTTCTTCAGAACGATGTGTAAGGGTGACGACCATGGGCTGGAGGCCTTTTGGCAAAGGCCCATTTTCTCCATTTCGGCGAACATCTGTTTGGCGGCTGCCAATCGTTCCGGTGCTAGACGTCTGAATTTTGCGAAGACTGGGGGTCCCGTCGTCTTGATATGGTGATAAATACCGTGCTTGGCAGGAACCGTGGGCGTTTGGCGAAGTTCTGGACGGAAAACTTCCGGGTACGACGTGAGGAGGTGGGCGTAGGCATCCGTGGGTGCGCTAATGTGGAGAGCCAGGTTAGAGGGGGCGGGTTGAAGAGGTGTCGACAAGTACGAGTCTGCGTTGACCAATCGTCGGTGGGCGACATCGACCAGAAGGTGGAAATGAGAGAGGAAATCCGCACCGAGGATTGGCATTGTGACGTCAGCAACGAGAAACTTCCAATTGAATTTACCGTTTCCGAACGATAATGTGAGGTTCTCGTAACGGTAGGTGGGTATCGCAGATCCGTTGGCAGCTACCAAGCGGACGTCGGCAGATGTAGACAGACTACGTTGTGCCTTGAAGAGTTTCCTTGGCAAAAGAGAACGACAAGCACCCGTGTCTACCAAAAATCGCACGCCCGTTCCTGCATCCTGTAAAAAGAAAAGATTAGAATCATGGGAGGCCACCGCCACAAGCGATGGCCTACTTACACGTTTTTTGGCCACTGACAATCTTTGGCACATTTCTTCGCGGTTGCCCCGAATCTGAAGTGGTAGTAGCAAAACTGCGGCGGATGGGAGGTAGTAAGTGGCTGTAGAAGTCGTTCATTGGGGCGCGAGCGATTGGTGGGTGGTGGGCGGCTTTGTCGCCGCTTCGGCACGTCACGGGTTAGGCGTGTATGTCCTACGGCATTCATGTCAGCTTCGGTTGACGTTGAATAGGCATCCTCGTCGTCAGGGGTGGAGGCGTTGATGGAGGTCTTGAAGTGGCTGTCCATAAGGGCGTCGGCTTTGGTCATCAAGTCCTTTATGGGTAAACTATCAACATCGGGTATGGCAGCGCGCACAGGTTCAGGTAAACGGCGTATCCAAAGGGCACGGAGTAGGTTCACCTCACGAGGAGAGCCGTCTGCGGCAGGTTGAAGGCGAGCGATACTGGTCATTTCCCTAAGGGCAAGCGAAGCCCTTTGGTCCCCCAACGGTTGTTGCGAGAGCTGAAAAAGCTTTGCTATACGGGCGGCTGGCGACGGCGAGTACTACTGCAGAAGGTATGATTTGAGGTCGTCATACGCTATTGGGGTGTCTCCTTGTTCACATAGCCAGTCGGATATTTCTGGGAAGGTGTCCTCGGGTATTGCCGCGAGAACATAATCCGCTTTGGTGGTTGAGCGAGTCACGCCCCTGATACGAAAGTGGACTTCAGCGCGTTGAAACCAAGCGAACGCTTCTCCGCTAGCGAACGGTGAAAGTTTCAATGGAGCGGCCGCAGTGCCAACTGCTGGGGTAGAGTCCGCCTCCGTCATATTACCAACGATGGAGGGGCGAGGGAGGTGGGGGTGGAAGGCAGTGGGAGCGAGTCGACTTCCGGGGTCAGCAATGTGACGGGCCGAGAGAGGAGCTGTGAACTCAAAGGCAGATTGAAAACGACTGAGTTATTTATTAAGGAACACTCTTCTTCATATACAAAACCTCAAGGCAACAGGACATGGCCTGTTCGAGAGACAGATAATGTTACTGAGCAAAACGGAGACATGATCATTCAGGTTCTTTTTAGTGCGAGGGAAGAGCGCAGATACAAGCATAATATATACAAAATAATTATGTACAATTGTGTGACACACGGTTGGTACAAAGTCCATCATCTTCTCTTCCTTTCCTTGCTTCTTTTGCAGTTTCTTGGTACCCATTCCGTTATTCTTGATATCCACCTATTATCTGTCATTCTCATTACATGAACTGCCGATGTCCATTTTTTTTTTCTAGCATGTAGTTAGAATAACCTTTACTTCAGTTTGCTCTCGTATCCAAGTTGCTCTTTTTCTGTTTCTTAGTGTTAATGCTATCATTATTCTTTCCATATCTCTTTACGTTGTAACTAGTTTATGTTCTAAGGTTTTAGTATGGGTACACGTTTCTTATGCATAGGTTAATACTGGTAGGAACACCTTATTAAATACATTTCTTTTTTAGAGAAAGTGGCATTTTACATTTCATAATCTCATTTTGATTACCTAAACCTCTCCACCCTATGCTTATCCTTCTTTTAATTTCGGTCTCAATTCCTGGCGAAACACTGTCTTAAGTACGAATGTTCATCAACACTCCCTAGAGGTTCATCCATAACCATTGTTTACTGTGTCTGCATTTTCATTGAAAATGATCTTAGTTTTACTCATGATCATTTTCAGACCTACATTTCCGTATCCTATCTTTTCTTTTTTGCAATTCCTACTATGATTCACTAAACATAACTAAGTAATCTGGAAATCTTAAGTTGTTAAGGTATTCCCTACTTAAAATACCTACATTTTCCTAATCTATATCTCAAAAACTTCTTCTAGGCATAGTGTAAATAATTTAGGAGAGATTTGGTCTCCCTGTCTAACTACTTTCTCAATTGAAATTTTGTCACTATCTTAACGTAGTTTTAGGATTACGTTGCTTACTGTATAAATATCTTCAAGTGTTCTAAAGTACGATTCCATGTGTATGAACGGCTTTTTTTAATGCTGAAGTTGAGGCAGAATCAAAAACATTTTTCATAGTCTATAGGAGCCATACAGAGTGGTTTGTCATATTTGGTAGATTTTTCTATTATCTGGTTGATTACATTTTTATTGTCGTTTGTTAATTACATACTTCTAAAACCTGCTCTCTTGTTTGATTATTGTAATTGTCTTTCTATTCGGCCTAATATTACTGAACTGGTAAAAAAAAATTTCAGTTATATATATATATATATATATATATATATATATATATATATATATATATATATATATATATATATATATACATATATATATATATATATATATATATATATGTGTGTGTGTGTGTGTGCGTGCGTGTGTATGTGTTATTTTTTACATATATATATATATATATATATATATATATATATATATATATATATATATATATATATATAGGATATATAGAAATATATATATATATATATTATTTAAATTTTGAGTAATAGAATGCAATTAGTAGTTGTTCATGGGCATCATAGTGAGTATAGGAACCACCTGGTGTTCCTCTAGGTAGAGTTCTTGGCCCATTACTTTTCATACCAAGCTCGTTGCATATGTAGTTGACGCTACTCGCTTTGCTTCAATTGTATCTCGTAAATGTAGATCAGTGGTTCCTGAATCCCTTAATAGACACCTAACTAAAATTAGTGCATGGTGCAAATTAAAGGGCATGAAGTTGAACCGTAACAAAACTCTAAGAATAATTGTAAACTCTGTTGACCTAAACAGTTAATCAAATAGGTGGTCGTCAGTCGTGTCTGTATGGGATTCGGCAGGATGATAGGTTAAAGGTTGTTAGCTACATCCTCCTACAATACTTTCTATAAATCGAAAAAGAAATATTATTAAGAACCACCTTACTCAGGGAAAACGTTGTTAGTTTTATTATATACACAAATATGCATGTATGCATATATGTATGTTGATATAGATATATATAAATTTTCTGAAATGTAATCCAAAATGAAACGCCTATTTACCTTTTTTGTCGTTTAGCTATGAAATTACTAGGACCTAAGCAATAATAAAGAGATTTTACTGAAGATAGGCTGTTATCATCCTCTTAGTGTTGACGAGATGTTTTTATTAAGGAAACATGCAAATCTCTCTCTCTCTCTCTCTCTCTCTCTCTCTCTCTCTCTCTCTCTCTCTCTTAGTGTGCTTTTCCGTCGATCTATATTTAGATTGAAGTTTCGATTTCTGCCTTAAAAATGGATCTAACTTTGCTTTGTAGTATGCCATGTCTATTTTTTTCTGTTAACTCGGATGAATAATCATGCAACTTCGTTACACTAAATTTTTCTAGCACCATGGACAATTTCTCTCTCTCTCTCTCTCTCTCTCTCTCTCTCTCTCTCTCTCTCTCTCTCTCTCTCTCTCTCTCTCTCTCTCTCAGTTTGCCTGATTTTCCGTCGATCTCTATTTAGATTGAAATTTCGATTTCTGCCCTAAAAATGGATCTGACTTTGCTTTGTAGTATGCCATGTCTATTTTTCTCCCTTAACTCGTATGAATAATCATGCAGCTCCGGTGCACTAAATCTTTCTACCATCACGGACAATCTCTCTCTCTCTCTCTCTCTCTCTCTCTCTCTCTCTCTCTCTCTCTCTCTCTCTCTCTCTCTCTCTCTGCTTGATTAAACCTTGAACTTAAATTAAAAGTCAAAATAAGAAGAGTCGGTACGTGATGATTTTGATAATTTTAGATATCTTTTGTCCTATACAGAGGAGAGCAAATACTGAAATCCTTGGTAGACTACATTATGATTCTTCTTTATTAAGGATAAACGAGATGGAGGTTTACTGCAACAATAGCAGAGCTGTGCTCTTGCACTTAACTGATCATATATATGAATCTTTGTTACCAGAAACCCAGGAAGGAAGAAAGGAAACTGATCATGATCATGAACATGATTTTTACTCTTCGGCAAATACAGGAGAAATGTCGAAAGAAAAATACAGACTTACGCATAGTCTTGATTAATCCTTCCAAGTCTTTGTCATGCTATCCAGGGAATTCGTATGTATCTTACTTACAAATATCTCAAAATTTTTAGCTCTTTCATTCCAGCATGGAAGCAAAACTCAGTATTCGGTATTTGTAATGCTCATCATTCCCGGTGGACATGGCGGCGAAGAAGAGTGATGTTATGTCCCTGTTCTTTTCAATTTCGTCATATCCCTAATAAGACTTTACTGCAGGAAAAAGAAAAAAACGAATAATGCATCAGACGGCTACATTGCCGTACCAAATAATATTCATGTTAAAAGGATTATCTTGCAATGTGCTGAAGAAACTGTCATATTCGGCCACAAGCAGTAGTCAATGAACCCCTTGTTAAACAACCGTTCGTCAATGCACTAAATAAAATGCACATTTTCAAAATTAATGATACATAACGTCGGTGATGACAATTCTTGAATACCATGGTACATTGCTTTAAAAAGCACCAGCTTTTTCACCGCCAAATAGTGAAGGAATAAAGGCTACATAATTAAAGAAACTGAAAAAAGTATTTATATATATATATATATATATATATATATATATATATATATATATATACACATATATGTGTGTGTGTGTTTGTGTGTGTATTGAATAATATATATGGACATTCAATGTAAAATATTGTACTATTATACATACCATACACAGAAAATATTATGAGTTCTGTTACGACGACTGGGTCAGGTCTTGTTTAAGGGGATCGTCCGCTAATAGTGTTTTGACGTAACAACTTTCAGGAATCGAAAATCGTATTATTCTTTCAATTGATGAAGAAACGTTTTGTACATGCTCTCCAGAAGTTTTACCCAATTATTTTAACAAATAGTAAAGATAAAACGGTCATTAAATTATGACGCCCTCTTTATTACGTCGTCTGCATGACTGAGTTTTACAGAATCGTCTTTGCGTGTTTCTTTTTCATATATATAATGATATTTTCACTTATATTTCAAAATATAAACTACGAAATGTAAACTACGAACTACGAAAAGAAAAGCCAGTGTTTCCAAAGACATATAGAAGTTACATTGCATGTGTTTGTTTACTTTCATTTCGTATGTACATTGTGTTTTCACAATATTCTCGTGGACTTTATAGAAAGACCAATGTTACCTAAGGTCAAAGAAAGAACAAACAGTAAACAGAAAGCAACATAAAAAGGGCCAAAAAGAGAGGAAAACATGAAATAGAGTACAAAGCTGGAACATTCTAACTAAAACTCTGGCAGCTATGAGAGGCTGTTGGCAACTCATTACATCCTTACACCACGAGTATTAGTAAACTTACTGGTTAAATGCCTTGATTGGGGAGCCTTTATGTAGGAACAAACAATAAAAGTATGAAGTAAGGTTATCCTAATAATGTTATCTTGATTTACTTGAGAAAAA
Organism: Palaemon carinicauda; assembly: GCF_036898095.1. Classification (NCBI taxonomy): domain Eukaryota; kingdom Metazoa; phylum Arthropoda; class Malacostraca; order Decapoda; family Palaemonidae; genus Palaemon; species Palaemon carinicauda. The sequence continues at coordinate 206,377,551 of NC_090725.1, read as the reverse complement.
AAAAAGCAAAAATTTATAGCAAATCTTTAGGAGCTCATAACTCGAAAAAATACTTATTCTCACTTAGTTAAATTTTTCTCACTTATTTAATGTTCGATTTTAGAGAAAAAGATATGAATGAAAATAGGAATGAAAATGCCAAAATCTGGTATGAGGAATTATAATTCTAAGATTATTGGGAATTTAAACACTTTTTAAAGTTTAAAAAAAGAATAAAATATAAATACCAATAAAATTAAATAAAACGAATATAGAAAAAATCCTCAGACCAATATTTTTACACTCCAAATAGCACTAAGCATGACAAATGATATCTAATTCAATGCTGTATTTTTTCGAGAAAAGTCGAAAAAATAAAATTTATATTTTTTCCATTTTTATTCATACAAAATATATTTATAGTCGGATTCCAATAAAATTTATTGAGAATCAGCAGAGTAGTGATACAAACAATATACGGTAAAATTATAGAAATCAATGATATTTGTCGATTTCGGCTTTTATGGCGGACGATCCCCTTAAGCATTCATAGGCGTAATCAGGTATATAATGAAAGGAAGGTTAAAGTCACCATTTGGCATTAAGGCAATAATTACCAGCAAATATATAACTTCAAAATACTTATTTACTACTTATTTACGAAGGACGAGTGATTTTTGATCAAGGAAGCCTCAGAGTATCACGTGGAAGTGGATAGCCCATGATGAACTTTAGCAAACACAATTTCATTTGCTGGAAAGGAAAAATTCATCACTTACGCAAATCATTTATATAGGCTGCACTGTTAGAATAACCATTATTTTAATCGGAAATTTTCCGTAAAAATACACTGTTCTTAACCTTATTTCACTAAAATATAGGCGCCTGTAATTTTACTCGACTTTGTTATCATCTTTTACGGTTTGGTGACTGTAATATCAGTCCTTTACGTCAATATATTCGTTTTTAAAACGGTAAAGTCCTTTAATAAATGTTGCGAGGCATTTGCCATTTTTTATGCAAATTTTTAAGTGTAGGAAGACGAAGTGGTTTATAATTTTTAGGCAGTAATCAGTAACAAGTGATAATTTATGAACTTGAAACACTATCAAAATGGAGATTAATACACTGTCACAGGGTAAGGTGTTTGAGAATAGGAGCAAATGGCACAACATGGCTGGACGTGAGAATAGGATCAAACGAATGTAGGTTTGGTAGGTAGGATCTTTCTTTATGGATGAAAGGAAAGGGTGGGATGTTATCAAAAGGGAGATGGGAGAACTATTGTGGATAAAATAAAAGATAATTAGATTATCTCTTTAATTAACTCAAAACAAGGAGTATAATCAATCTATGAAAGAATAAATGCACAGAAATGAGCTGCTCCTCGCCGGGTCCAGCTGAAAGGTGTACCATCGAAGATCCTTAGTTGCTCACAAGCGTTCTCGTATGTACGTATGCGTTAAAGTTATCCTCTTGTATCTTGGAAATTTTTATAGATTTAAGCCATGGCTCCGCAAAAAGTGTATCCGAGCATCATGGTATAACAATCTAAGATGAATTAGTCAATATAAGGAGATACCAAAAGGAAGAAAAGTAATAAACATTGCGTGTGATTTAGACCGGGTTCCGACAACTGTGGCCGCCATTATCCACAACGAAGACTATATTATTCAGGTTTTACTAAAATTTGCGCTATCAATGTGAAATGGGACATAATTCATTATGAAGTTGAATGTTTGATATTTCTTTGGATAGAAAGGCAGATGTATGAACGAATTCCTATGAGCCAAATCTTGATCCACGAGAATGGGACTTATCTTTAAAACATCACGATGAAATGGACACTTATTTTGTTCAAGGCAAAGGCAATTTTTATTCTAATGATCCCTTCCGGGGTATAATAAATGCAAATATACACAAAGATATATATGTTACATAAAAAAAAGAGAGACCAATGAATTACGATTATATTTATGTACACATATATTTAGCAGGTAAATATTTAAAGCATAAAGGTACACCGGCAAGGAAAAGTATAACTATCAAAAATAACATATAAGAACAATGAAGATTTTAGAAAGCCTTAAATCTAAAATAAGGACATTATAAAGTTAATGAACTGTGCAAGTTATTTTTCAATTCCCTAGTCTTACTCGTATTGAGGAGCAGATTAGATTTAAGCGTTGTAGTTCTTTTACAATAGTAGGGTTTAGGTAGCTCTCTCTTATTTCTTTAATCACAAGGCAAACTAAAACATAATGATATTCATCCACAACTTCATTACCGTTACACAGTCTGCAAGGGTGCTGATTTAACTGCCCAGAATAATTTTCAGTTTCTACGAAAAGTTTGTGTGCACCACAACTATATATACTAAGAGTAATTCTTTCTGGTATATCTAAATTTGTAATATACTTTTCTTGTCCAAATTCAGTATCAAAAAGTTTATATTTGCTGCACAATATATTCCTTTCTACTTCCGCCTACTACTGCTGTCTCTCTATATCTTTGAGTTTCATTTCTAAGCTATTTACTATCCTTGTGCGATTCAAATTTTCTAGATGTTCCCATGTATTTGATATGCCAAAGGAATCAAGGGCAGTTTTGATTTTATGGATCCAACTAGATTCATTCACCTCATACAGAATTTTAAAAAAAAAATGATGAAAAACATTTGACAATTTAGACACCTTTGATTTTACAATTCTCAGAGAAAATCCAATCATCCGTTTGCAATTAGATATTTCAATTTTGAATCGGCCAAGATCCCCACATACCAAGCAGTTTGGTGTCCCCCTGTTCACACAGAGCTGATTCTTTATGAATTTCTTGTGAAATACTTCAACATGATCTAGTTTGTGGTAACCCCATATTTCACAACCATAAATCAAATTGGTATAACTAATGCATCGAATAGATCACAGTTGATATCAATTAGTAATTCAAGTCATGGGGGTTTAATCAATTCAAGAAGTATTTTATTTTACATAACATTAAAATTCGGGGAACAACTACTGCTACAGATACTATTGGCGCTGAAAAAAAAATCATGTAATGTTGAAGAATATCATCGTTAAAAAACAAATTCCTCCAAAACGCATTTTCAATTTCAAATTGCTCCTTAATTTTAAAGGATGAAAAACACAGTGCTGGGATCAGGGTTGCCAAAGAGAGACTGATGATAATGATAGGATGTATCCTTACTGGCAATTGCAAGCTGAGGCCATTGTTAGTCTATTATGCCATTAATCGCAGGTTCCTCAAACACATCGCAAAGACAACGCTTACTATCATATGGATTGCTAATCCCAATACCTGGGTCACCATAGTAATTTTCAATGTTTGGTTCGATGGCAATTTAATTTTAGAATTTAAGAAATATTGTGGAGTAAAATACTTCCTCTCAAGGTTATTTTGATCCTTCATAATGCCCTGGACATCACATGCGTCTTAATGACTCCAACAAAAATGTGTGTTGTTTTCTTGGCAGCAAACACTACTTCTACCCTTCAACCCATTGACTAATGCATCAGGACTCTATCGAAATGGTACTATTTATGACGTACTTTACATCAGACAGATAATGCCTCTGAAGAAGCAGATGGGATGAACATTCAGGATGTTTGGAAGGGCTACAATATCCATCAGGAAACATAGAACATTAGTGCGTTTTTGGACCAAAGTAACTCAAACAGCAATGATTGGTGTATGAAAAAAATTGTGCCCTAATTTGTTTATGATTTTAAAAAAAATGATGAGCCAGTAAAGATCACATTCAGATATTGAGTGATTAATATCACCTGATGAAATGTTTTATTGTTTTTCATTCTACCATTTCTTTACGTATTGTTCTCCTTTGTTTTTCAGCTGCTGAGTTTCATCTTGATTTGTTGGACAAAATCTTGCCGTAATAATAATTCCGTATCCCTGAT
>NC_090725.1:206366137-206368637 GCF_036898095.1 Palaemon carinicauda | reverse complement strand
AGGTTTCAGTCATTATCACCGGCTGTTGTCGAATTCTGTTTCTTCTCCCGGTTGCTCTGACCAGCCACCCGTTGAGATACTACTGCAATAGAGTTATAGGGTCCGTTGTCTGGCTTGACAGTACTACATTGGATCACTCTCTCTGGTTAGGGTTCACAGAATAGTGTGGCCTATTCTTCACAGATTCTTTTCTGTCCTCATACACCTGACAACAATGAGATTACCAAACAATTCTTTTTTACCCAAGGGGTTAATTACTGTACTGTAATTGTTCAATGGCTACTTTCCTCTTGGCTATGGTAAGCAGCTCTTCTAGGAAAAGAGCACTCCAAAATTGAACCAATGTTTTCTAGTCTTGGGTAGTACCATAGCCTCTGTACCATTGTCTTCCACTTGTCTTGGGTTAGAGTTCTATGGCTTTAGGGTAAACGCAGGCACAGTTATCTATATAATTTCTCTTCCTCTTCTTTTTTTTTAATTTTTTTGGGTGGTATATAAAGGAAATATTGAATTTTATGTTGTTACTGTTCTTATATTATTTCATTTCTCCTTGATTCCTTTCCTAACTATTCTATTTTCCCTGTTGGGACCCCTGGGCTTATAGCATCCAGATTTTTCAACTAGAGTTGTAGCTTATCAAGTAATAATAATGATGATAATAATAATAACGGCATATAAGAAATGATAACATTCATAATTCAGGATATTTTTCAAATTAATTATACATCGAATACTGCTGGTCTTAAATTTGGGAATTCTAATTATGCTTTAGTTTCGGCAAATATTAAAAAGAACAAGCCTTTCTTTAGTGTGTTTTATTCTTTAAAAATCTATGACAAATATCGAATAAATAGGAATTGATTCTCATACAATATCTCACAATTATGTATATATAGATAGATAGATAGATCTGTGTGCATACATTAGATAGATAGAGAGATCGATTGATAGATATATATACGTATTTATTATTATATCTATCTTTCTATCCCTCTATATACAGTATATATGATATATATATATATATATATATATATATATATATATATATATATATATATATATATGTGTGTGTGTGTGTGTGTGTGTGTACACACACACACGCATATATATATATATATATATATATATATATATATATATATGTATGTATGTATGTATGTATGTATAATGGTCACTAGCCGTTTCCCGAATAAATCATTCAGCTCCCCCGCCCTCTCACTTATCATAAATAGTATAAGGTAATCACATCTACTCTTTCTCTAATACTGTTTTGCCCCGAGCCTGAACTATAATATCGCAGTCACTTGCAGCTCGGAATCCTATAAATATCTCCTTAATGTAATACTGCTCGACCAATCTATTATTATTATTATTATTATTATTATTATTATTATTATTATTATCTCTAGCCAAGCTACAACCCTAGTTGGAAAGCAGGATGCTATTGGTCCAAGGGCTACAATAGGGAAATATAACCCCGCGAAGAAAGGGAAGAAGGAAATAAATAAACTACAAGAAATAATTAGCAATCAAAATACAAAATTTCAATAGTAACAAGATTAAAATAGATCTTTCATGTATAAACTATAAAAAGAGACCTATGTCAGGCTGTATAACATGAAGCAATTATTGTGAGGTTGAACTTTTGAAGTTCCAAATGTTCAACTACCTGATAATGAAGGTCATTCCACAGTTAAGTCATACCCCTAATAAAGCTTTTAAGAATACTATCCAGTATAGAGTCTTATGGTGAAGAAGGCATGACTATTAGAATTAATCGCTTAACTAGTGTTACAAACAGGATAGCACTGTCCGGAAAGATATGAATGCAGAGGATGGTCAAAATTATAAAAAATCTTATGTAACCTGTACAACGGTGCAAGAAAATAAGAAATAAAAAAATAGGACATTTAATATACTGTAAGTTCCTGTCCAACAAATTAAGATGAGATCCAGTAGCTGAACACCAGACAGGAAAACAATACTTGAAACAAGGTAAAATGAAAGAATTAAAACATTTCTTTAGAATAGACTGATCACGGATATTCTTAAAAAGGCTTTCACAATAATCTTTTTTTTTGTGCAATTGAAGAAGAGAGAGACCGAATGTGTATCTCAAAAGTAAATTTGCTATGAAAAATTACAACTAAAATTTTAAAAGAATCATACAGAGTTAAAGAAATATTATCAATGTTGAGATCCGGATGCTGAGTAGCAACTGTCCTCGTCCTACTTAAAATCATACTTGGAGTCTTATAAGGGTTCAAGTACATGTCCCATAACTTGCACCATGCACTAATTTTAGTTAGATCTCTGTTAAGGGATTCAGCAACCCCAGATCCACAATCACGAGAAGGAATTGGTGCAAAGAAAGTAGCATCATCTGCATATGCAACAAACTTGTTTTGTGAGCCAAACTATGCCATATGCATATAGTATGAAAAGTAAATGGCCAATAAAACTACCCTGAGGAACACCAGATATCACATCCCTATAC
>NC_090725.1:206341137-206358637 GCF_036898095.1 Palaemon carinicauda | reverse complement strand
GTATTCTACCATACACTTTTCCAACTACACTCAACAAACTAATACCTCTTGAATTACAACACTCATGCACATCTCCCTTACCCTTATATAGTGGTACAATACATGCACAGACCCAATCTACTGGTACCATTGACAACACAAAACACACATTAAACAATCTCACCAACCATTCAAGTACAGTCACACCCCCTTCCTTCAACATCTCAGCTTTCACACCATCCATACCCGATGCTTTTCCTACTCTCGTTTCATCTAGTGCTCTCCTCACTTCCTCTATTGTAATCTCTCTCTCATTCTCATCTCCCATCACTGGCACCTCAACACCTGGAACCGCAATTATATCTGCCTCCCTATCATCCTCAACATTCAGCAAACTTTCAAAATATTCCGCCCACCTTTTCCTTGCCTCCTCTCCTTTTAACAACCTTCCATTTCCATCTTTCACTGTCTCTTCAATTCTTGTGCCGGCCTTTCTTACTCTCTTCACTTCTTTCCAAAACTTCTTCTTATTCTCTTCATATGACTGACCCAGTCCCTGACCCCACCTCAGGTCAGCTGCCCTCTTTGCCTCACGTACCTTGCGCTTTACTTCCACCTTTTGCTCTCTATATTTTTCATACTTCTCTATACTATTACTCTGCAGCCATTCTTCAAAAGCCCTCTTTTTCTCTTCCACTTTTACCTTCACTCCTTCATTCCACCATTCACTGCCCTTCCTCATGCTGCCTCCAACAACCTTCTTGCCACATACATCACTTGCAATCCCAACAAAATTTTCTTTTGCTAACTTCCACTCCTCCTCTAAATTACCAGTTTCTCTTACTCTCACCTCGTCATATGCCATTTTCAACCTTTCCTGATATTTACTTTTTACCCCCGGTTTTATTAGCTCTTCAACCCTCACTAGCTCCCTTTTACATCCACCTACTCTATTCCCCCACTCTTTTGCTACAACTAATTTTCCTTCCACCAAAAAATGATCAGACATACCGTTAGCCATACCCCTAAACACGTGCACGTCTTTCAATCTTCCAAACATTCTTTTTGTTATCAACACATAATCCATTAATGCCCTTTCTACTACTCTTCCATTTACCACTCTTACCCATGTATACTTATTTTTATCTTTCTTTTTAAAAAAGCTAGCACTTATTACCATCTCTTGTTCAACACACATATCTACCAGTCTCTCACCACTCTCATTTTCACCTGGTACACCATATTTCCCAATGACACCTTCTACCTCTCCAGCACCCACTCTAGCATTTAAGTCACCCATAACAACTACATAATTCCTTCTACCCAGTCCTTCTACACACCTAGTTAATTCATTCCAGAACTCATTCCGCTCTTCTTCACTTTTCTCACTACCTGGCCCATACGCACTGACAAACGCCCAACATTCCCTACCCAACCTAACCCTTACCCACATTAACCTAGATGATATCTCCTTCCATTCCACTACTTTACCTGTCATCCATTCACTCAACAATAAAGCCACACCCTCTCTCGCTCTTCCCCTTTCAATCCCAGACACTCTACCAGACATTTCACCAAACATCACTTCACCCTTTCCTTTCATCTTTGTCTCACACAAGGCCAATACATCCATCCTTCTACTTCTAAACATACTTCCAATCTCACATCTTTTACTCTCTATCGTACTACATCCACGCACATTCAAACACCCCAAAACTAGAGTGCGGGGAGCAGTCACTCTCCCCCCAGCTCCATCTCTTTGTTGCTGTCTCACAGGATACTTTTACAGGAGAGGGGGTTCCCAGCCCCCTCGTCCCGTCCCTTTTAGTCGCCTCTTACGACACGCAGGGATAACGTTGGCGCTATTCTAATTGTTTTATGCCCCCGCGGCCACAGGGGGCATATATATATATATATATATATATATATATATATATATATATATATATATATATATATGTGTGTGTGTGTGTGTGTGTATATACATCTATATATAAATATATATATAGATATATATATATATATATATATATATACATTTATATATATATAGATATATATATATATATATACATTTATGTATATTTATTTATATATATGCATATATATTCATATATATACATAAATATATGTATATATATATATATATATATATATATATATATATACATACATATATATTTATATAGATATATATACATATATATATATATATATATATATATATATATATATATATATATATATATATATATGATTCGATATCTTAATAGCATCCAAAAATCAAAGATAGCATCTCCCCGGAATATCTGAGCTAAGGATGGTTTCCAGGTTAAAAGGAAAGCTGTATTTACGTTTCTCTATCTCTTATTTGGCGTCGACAGGTTTTTCGTTTTTCTTTTTTTCTGTTAACCTGAAAACTACCTAGAGAGGAGATTTTCCGGAAGACGCTGTCTTTGAATCTTAGACGCCACTAAGACATTATTTACTCATTATAAATACTAAGTAATATATAAAAGAACCATATGTTCAAATATACTGTATACATATCTGTTTTATATACACAGTATACAGTATATATATACAGTTTATATATATATATATATATATATATATATATATATATATATATATATAGGTATATATATACATACACATATATATATATATATATATATATATATAAATATATATATATATATATATATATATATATATATATATATACATATATTTATTTATTTATTTATCTATATATATATATATATATATATATATATATTTATCTATATATACATATATATATATAATATATATATATATATATATATATATATATATATATATATGTATACATATATATATATATATATGGATATAAATAAATATATATATATATATATATATATATATATACATATATATATACATATATATATAATGTGTGTATATATATATATATATATATATATATATATATATATATACATATATATATATGTATATATATATATATATATATATGTGTGTGTGTGTATATATATGTTTGTGTGTGTGTGTGTGCGCGCGCGTGTGTACACATATATTTGGTATTACGTGTCAATGAAATTCATAGTATTCACAACGTTATATTTTAAGTGTGCAATTGTTGTTTTTGTTGATGAAGGAATGTTCCATTACAATACTGAAGTTAGAATATAATAATAACTAAATGAAGTAAGGCTATCTTTTCTTATAATTTCAAAGAAATGCATTAAAATAGATTTTTCTGACATTGTTATTAACTGTAATTCTTACGGCTTCAAATGTAACCAAACACTTGTCGATAATTTATCGATAATATATTTTGCTATAAGAAAATATATATGATAGTACTCGATATTTGACGGTTCCTTGCTACCACCGAGTTGGAGATGAAAGGCGGGATAAAAAATTACAGCCGCGAGTGATCAGTAGTTATTCCAAATGTATTCCATCCTAAGCAAAAATAATTTGCCTTGACGGTAATCATCTCTAAGATTTTTCCTGGTCTCCCTTTGATCCATGAAGTTCAATTAAGCTTAGCGTATAAGGGAATATTGTTGGTTATTTTTCAGACATAAAAACAAAGAAAACATTATGCTTTTGTTACCATACCAATGTTGCTTTTTGTAAATTGAGCTAGGGTGGAAAGGAAGAGAGAAATCAAAATATCTTCTACGAATCAAGGTCTCTCTCTCTCTCTCTCTCTCTCTCTCTCTCTCTCTCTCTCTCTCTCTCTCTCTCTCTCTCTCTCTCTTTCAGCTCGGTCACTGACTGAAAACTACTTTGTGAGTAGCAGCGAAAAGAGCTCATGTTAAAGTCTTTTCTAGAAATTCAATTTTTATGGAAAACCATCTATTCCTTATTGCTCAAAGAGGTAATACCGAACCACGCTGTGCTTTATGTGATCGATTTGTTCACAGAAAGTGTTGATAGATTCAGCCCTTCGAAGGAAATGGTCATCATGGCCTCCTGTAAAGAACTGCCATAGCCACTTTATAGGTTTTAGTGACCGTACATTTTCTTTTATGTGCCATCAACAGAATAGAGAAAAGAAGGCTTTTTTTTTATTTTCATGGTTTGATTCGGAATTGGAAGACTTTTTAATATGCCTAAATGTATTATTTCTTCATCTCTCTCTCTCTCTCTCTCTCTCTCTCTCTCTCTCTCTCTCTCTCTCTCTCTCTCTCTAGAATACTTTAGCTAAATTCTGTTAGTTACATGTAAAGACCGCTTTTAATACGAGAGGGGTATGTCTCGATCAATCTTGTCATTTTGACTCCAACACATACCAATAAGTAATGTGTTTTCCCCATCTGAATTTTTGAGAAGAGCATTGATTTTTTTTATTACATTACAAGTAAGCGAACCTAAAATATAAGAATTCCTGGAGCTGTTTTCATGTCCAGAAGTATTTGTCAACAAATTTGATATTTTCAAATGAAATGTCAATTCTTAGCATTGTAAGAATGACTAGATATATATGTTTAATAATGCAAGAGAGGGATTAGTAACATATCTTGCTATCACGTATGTCAGCTTGCTTGAGATATAGGTAGATTTTATATTTAATATGGTTTTACATCAGACAGATGAGATAGATCATGTTTCACATGTGACACACATTCTACCACAACAGGATTTCAAAAGTGTCTATTAGACATTGATCTTTCTATATTAACGTAACTGCAAGAGAGAGGTTGAGAATGCCAACATAATATTACTTCATATTTGAGGTAGAGAGAGGGGGAAAGACCGGCCCTTATCCTACGTGAAAATGAAATAAGCAGTGACTAAACTCCCAGTGCGGGATATGTGCTATTTTACTTTTGTCTCATAAAGTTCTGAAGGACTATTTCTGTTATATTACATACCCCAGAATTTCATTATTGCATCTTGAAAGTTGCTGCGTTTCAAATAATCCAACTAAGGGTATATGCAGGGTCTCTACTACGGCTCCCCTTTACGGTAACCTAGAAGTCATTGCCAGTCTTCTTGATTCGATGTTTCTTCAGTAAAACAGCACAGCAAGGAAAACTTGGGTCTTTTCAGTGTAATAATGTGCATATATGGTTCATAGCCTTGTCAAACAAAATGTAGGGTACAACATCCATGGTGGTTAACCTTAACAAACAACCCACATTGTTAATGATGCTAAACCTTATTTGACAAATCACATAGTCCATTGTTAAACTGTACAGAGATGTCAGAAAAAGCTTATAGTCCGTTGTTGATGAAGCTTAGTCTTATCAAACATAGCATATAATTCATCGTTATTGACGAATAGCATTGTCAAGCAAAGCACATAATCCATCATTAATTATATTAAGCCTTGTCAAACGGACACACAATCCATTGCTAATGATGGTTTACATTATCAAACAGAACATATAGTCCATCATTAATGAGTCTTAGGCTTTAGAAACAAAGCATATGGTACATCGTTCATCAGAATCAGCCTTGTCAAAAATAGTACTTAGTTCATTGTTAATGATTTTTCCCTTTGTCAAACAAAACACAAAGTCCATCATTAATAACACTTAGGTTTGCCAAAAAAGTGTATAGTCCATCTTTATTGATACTTGGACATAACAAACAAAGCACAGAGTATAGCACTTTTCATTCTTATCTTTATAAAAAATACACATAGTACATCGTTAAAGTTACTCAACCTTGCCCAGTAAATCACATGGTCTAGTGATCATGATGCTTAAGCTTATCAAAGAGGGTTAATGATGATTAATCTCGTCAAACAAAACACATAGGCATCGTTTATAATGCCTAACCTTGTAAAAAAAGCACACAATGCATGAATAAGGATGTTTATCCTTGTCAAATAAAAGACATAGGCCATCACGAATGATTCTTCGGCTTGTCAGACCTAGCTCATAATCCATTATCAATGAAGCCTAGCTTTTTTCAAGAAAAGTATGTAGTTCAATAATAATTATCTATAGCCTTTACAAACATGCATATTTCATCAATACTAATGCATAGCATTATCAAACAAAAGTAGCCTGCAGCAGCATTAATGATTCTTAGCCTTCTAATACAAGGTATGAAGGTCATGATCATTGATACTTAGCCTTTTCATAAACGTCACATAGTTCATATATATATATATATATATATATATATATATATATATATATATATATATATATATATATATATATATATATATATATATATATATATAGGCTCAGCCTTGTTAAACAAAACACATAGTTCATTTTTTATTGATGCTTAGTCTTGTCAAATAAAGCACATAGTCCACCGTTAATGAAGGTTAGGGTTATGAAAAAGAACACATAGACTATTTTCAAAGACGATTAAATCGGCAGAATATTGATCGAGAACGATGCTTAGCCTTGTCAAATAATTCATCCTACTTCATCGTTAATGATGCTTATCCTTGTCCAACAGGCAACATAGGCCTTTCTGAATGTTTCCTAGGCATGTCAAACAATACACAAGAGCCATTGTTAGTTGATGCTTACATTTGTCAAGCAAAGTATGTAGGCCAGTAATATACTGTATATACTTAGCATTGTCAAAGAAAGCACATATTTCATCATTGTTACTGTTTTGCCTTATCAAATAATCTTAGTTCATCATTAATGATTCTTAGCATTGTCATACAAATCATGAATGGTAATGTTAATGATACTTAGTCTTGTTGAATGAAACACATACTTCATATTTATTGATATTTAACCTAGTGAAACAAAGCCCATATTCCATAATCAATGATGTATATGTTAGTCAGACGAAGTCCATGGTCCATTTTTAATGATACTTGTCACTGTTAAACAAAGCACATTATCCATCGTTAATGATATCAAATTTGTCAAACAAAATATAGAGCCCAAGAGTGTATTATAAATGATGCTTATCCTTGTCAAACAAAGTCCCAGGTCCATCATTATGGATGCTTAGTTTTGTCAAACAAGGCACATAGGATATTGTTACCAATGCTTAACCTTGCCAGATTAAGCACATAGTATATTTTTAGTAATGCATTTTGTCTATTGTTAATGATGCTTTGCCTGGACAGACAGACCACATATCCCATCAGTGAGGATGTGCGACCTTGTCAAAGAAAGTTCATAGCCCAATGATAAAAATGTAGTGTTGTAAAAAAGAAAATCACCCATTCCATATTAATTTATCATTAGCCTTGTCAACCAAACCTCTTGGACTTTCATTCATTTATCATTAATGATGCTTAACTTTGTTAAATAAAGCACATAGTCTATCATAAGTTATGTTTAGGGTTGTCAAATAAATCCCACTGTTCATCGGTAATGATGCTTAGCCTTGTTAAAAATAACACATAGTCTTTCATTAACAATGCTAAGACTTGCCCAAAAAAGCGCACTGTGTATTTTTAACCTTGATCAGCCTTGTCAAATAAAACATGTACTTTGTCGTTAACAGTGCTTAATCTTGTAAAACGAAGCGCATAGCCCGTCGTTAATGATCCTTAAACTTGTCAAACAAGGCATATACTATAGACCATTGTTAATGGTACTTAGCCTTGTGAGCCTTGTGAAACAAAAGCACGTAGTCCATTCCATAATAACACTTACCCTTATCAAACAAGCACATAGTTCATCGTTGGTTATGCCTGCTCTTGCCAAACAAAGCACTTTGACTATTGTAAATGATGTTTAGCCTTATCTAGTACGGGACAGTCTATCGTTAATTGTGTTTTTTTGTTGTCTAAACAAAGAACACAGTTCATCATTTATGTTCTTAACACTGTCAAATGAAACGCTTAGTCCATCTATCATGATGCTTATGGTTGTCAAGCAAAGACCCAAGTTCATCGATATTGATGCTTAGACTTGGTAAACAAAGTAAATAGTCAATCATTAATGATGCATACCATTGCTAGACAAAGCATATAGTCATTGTTAATGCTCATAGTCGGTCGTTAATGGTGGTCAACCTTGGTAAACTATTCACATAGTCCATCATTAATGTTGTTCAATCTTGTCATACTAAGTACAATGTCCTTCAAAATTATGCTTTGTTATGAATAAAACCATAACGTTCATCAAACAGATTAACCCCAAAATTACTTGTATACAAAAATAGCTTCTTATTCAACTGACTACTTTCTCATGAGCATTGGCCTACTTTAAAAGCTTATTGGAAATAGATATGTAGCCTTTACCCCTTTAGATAATAAGAAAGTTGACCTGGTGTTTCAATAATGAAGGTGTTTTCGAGATGCCATACTTTTGTTAAATATCTCAACCGCAAATGTAGCATTTTTTACGGTTGGGGACGGAAGTCGAAGTTATGGAGTCTGCAAATATTCCATAATGTCTGCTGAGAGCATATTATTAAGGCTGCAGGCTACACTTGACAATAAAATTGTGGGTGCCTTTATTCCTTTTCCTTCAAAACTTTCTTATTACATTGCTCAGGTACGCCTTCGATATCACAGTGAGATTATTGTTTGGTATAAGCAAACAAAAATGAAAGTAAATGGCAGGCTGGATTCGAAATAAAACAAGAGAGGTTGTTATGAAGACCGCACTTGAAATATAGAATAAACAAAATTGTAACTTGCATAAAATATGAAAATACCAATATGCTTCACCCTACACAAATACTTAGTTATCCAATATCTTATCAGCCATGTGACCCAGGATAATAATTTACTGCTTAAGAAAAAAAATCCTTTCTGCTTCAAGATGAAATACGCAATATATATATATTAGTTTAAAAAGTATGATCATATGTGGTCACATTGGAAAAACGTTAGTTGTTCCGTGGGAACTTCAGGTGTTAGCTAATTGTGCCTTTATTTATGAGGAATTGATATATATTTACATATATATATATATATATATATATATATATATATATATATATATATATATATATATATCATATGTATATATATTTTATATATACATATATATGTATACATATATATATATATATATATATATATATATATATATATATATATATATATATATATATATATATATATGTATATATATGCATTCAAAAAATGCAGAATTAAGATAATTAAAATGCAATGTTAGTTATAAAAGATAAGGAAAAAAAAGGGGTAATTTATCATACTAGACTTTGGGTGAGACTAGTTAGTGGACATATGTTTCGATGAAAATCAGAGATTGAAATCTATCGGAATGATTATTTTTTGTTAGTACTGATTATCTAACACTATTAGGTGTAAACAATATAGAAAACAAAACATCGTGTGTTTATTGAACTGGCTTTTGTATTACCAGTCTTAAGAGTTTGAACAATGAGTTACCTCATGTTGATAATTCCAGTAAGCTCTACAAACCTCTGCAGACCCACTGAATTTGAGGTAACTAAAACAAATGGACAGGTTATGAAGGACTCGGACCTCACTTGACACCCAGACCATAATGTGGGCAGCACATTTTGAATGTGGGCGCAGAAACACTTTGAAATAGCTCAGCAAATTGCATTAGTGTGTGATGAACAGTATGTTATTGTCACATACGAGTTACCTATTGCTAAACTTGCCTACCGAATACAAGAAGGCGAGTCGCTAACTTTCGATTATATTTTCATCATGTTTGGAGCCTTCTTTATCAGGATGGCATATTTTAGCTCAACTGTATTCTACTTTGAGGGTAGATTCTCAAAGCCTCATAGATTACTTGAAATGTTTATATTTTGGGGTTATAATATACTTTCTTTCATATTATCTTTATCATCGAACGTAGCTATCGACATCATCGTCACGATCGCCAACTGCATTCGAATGCTTATTGTCATTAGTTTGATCATTATTTCCTGAAACTATATAGTCCTAAATATGGTAATGACTGGCAATAACAGTTTAAAGGTTTAAAGGTCACTCATGAATGGCAGAGGGAAGGGACAGTGACAATGCCTTAGCTAGCAAGACTGCGCTGGAGACTGACCATATATATGATCAACCCCCTCTTCATCCAAGTAAGGATCAGGGAGGGCTGTTCATAATTCAGCAGCTACACCCACTGACCCTAACCAAACCCACCCCCATCCTTAGCTCACAAGGATGGTGACGTTGCAGACACTATAAGAAACTATCATAATTAAGCGTGTTTCGAACCCCAGCCCAACAGATTGCGAGGCAGAGACGTTTCTAATAGACCACCGCAACCCAGGAGTATGTGATAAAGTGTAGACTAAAATATCAAGTTTCTCCTTATTCATTTATAATCTGTTGTAGAAATTCGTGAATTACCAAGGCCATTTACAGTAGATCTCTCGGGAATCAAATCATAACTATTGATCAAGAATGATTATGATTTGTGAACAGTCAATATTCATTTACTGCATAGCAAGTGCTTCCCTACATATAACGGCTACACTGTTTAGAATTTGCATGAAATAAAAAACGGCAAATGGCTGGCAACATTTATTCCAGGACATTTAACGTTTTAAAACCTGATATATTGACGTAAAGGATTGATATTGCGGTCACCAACCCGTAAAATATAATAACAAAGTAAAGTAAAATTATGGTGGCTTGTATTTTAGTGAAAGGCGGCTGACAACAGTATATTTTCACGGAGAATTTCCGATTAAAGTGACGGGTTTTTTTAATAGTGTAATTTATCATTATTATGATTAAAATAGTTTAATGTTCTATAATAGAATGCTATAGTATGCAAGTTATCATCTTTCCACTAGAAAAACTCCTCCAACCCAATAATCTTAAACGGTTTTCGTTATATTATCTTTTTTTCTAAAGTCAGCGAAAATAAGTATTGGTTGATATCTAGGATACTTTTTGAAAATTGAAATGACTGTTCATGTTAAAAACCAGAAAAAAACAATATCTCTTTAGTACATCAGTTAAATTAGTTGTAATAACAGAGTAATTATATACAAACTTGTCAACAATAATCAGTCAGCCCTAAAACTGTTGAGACATGTTCAGGCGAAGTTGGGACCAAAAAGATGGTAATGGCAATAACCTTATACTAAACAGTCTTCAATCCACTCTTTGAAAAAAAAAAAAAAAATAGAATAAAAAAAAAAGATATCACACTCACTTATTTTCTATTTTCAATGAAATTGGCGTAACTTATTCAACATTCCTTGAAGTTTACGCAAATCTTCAGTTAACTACACTTAAAAATATACTGTTCTCAGCCGTATTTCCGTAAAACACAGTCGACCGTGATTTTTTCCTTCTTTTTTTTTTTTATCTTTCACTGGTTGGTAACCGTAACATCAATCCTTTACGTCAATACATTTGTTTTGAAAACTGTACAAATCCTAGAATAAATTTAGCCAGACGCTTACCGTAATTTTTTAATGCACATTTTTAGCAGTGTATACTGAAAAACCCATGAAATCATCCAAATGAATAATCAAAAAATCACTTACCATATCACCAAAAACTATAATGTTTATTGTCGAGAATGCAGCAGGCGCACAGTGTAAACAAATGGCACACGAAAAAAAAAAAAAAAAAATTTCATTATAAGTGTTATATGAGTTATATTAAGTTCACTCTTTTTCAAGAGAAATTTAATAGAAACCACTTAGTAATTCTAATGACGGGAAGTATGTGTGCTTTTCCAGTGCTTTAATGATGACATGAGTACATGACACTGGGAATCTATCACGAATTGTTTCCTCATTGAGTTTACTAAAATCCACATAAACTCTCAAAGTTTTATATTCCTTTGGTGCACAAGGTAATGGTTTATTGAATGTGCTAATTGATTTTTAAATTATGCTTTCATTTTAAATATCACGAAGTTCAGTGTTGATTGCATCTTGAAATTGAACTGGTAATTTAGAAGAGGGAACAAAATCTTATCCGTATTATCTACTCTTATCTGATGTTGAATTTCCGATGTTTTTCCAACATTCCAGCCTGGTGTAGAAAATGCATCTCCAAAAAATTTAATCAAATCCATAAAGCATTTTATAGTTTTCATATAGAAATATCGCTTTTACGCTTAATCATAGATACGACTGTGACCTCTTTTGCGTGCAGATTATTTCCACAACTTGTAAAGGTGTTTGTGTCTAAGTGTCAAAATATCATTCAAATGATTATAAGCTTCTATTCTAGCATTCCTTTTAATAGTTATAAATATTGTTTCAGTCGAAGATAATTTTTGAATTCTAAAAGCGTCCGGTACAACCAAAAACTCTTGATGGTGTTAGATACTTCTCAAATGCATATTAAATATCAATCTTAGCTGGAGAAGGGAGAAGGAATTATTTACATTAAGTATGTCTGTTGTAGACCCAACACTGGTTTGTTGGTCAGTGAACTTGATTTTTTTCGTTATGAGTATCTGGTCAGTAAAACAATCTTGACATTGGAGGTATTCTTTTTTCAACACAAGGACATACAAAAATATACATGGAATTAACCCTGTGGGAATTACAAAAATCAAAAGGATCACATTACCATTTATAAAGAGAGAAGAAGAACTCTGAGAAATGAAAGAAGCTATAGGGATACAGGTACGGGTAGTGATCACCAGCTCCTCACTGCCACACTGAAATTAAAACTGAGAGCACCCAACAGAAAAGTAGATAGAATACCTAGGTTTCATACAACTAAGCTTTGAGAAGAAAAGCGCAGAGAAACATTTGCAATTTAATGTAGGAGTCGATTTCCAGTATTAGAGACTTTAAGAAACGAAGAGCAGACAATTAAAAAAGAAGTAGTGAAGTCTTGGGACACATATTTACTGGGAAAAAGCCATCGATATCAAATGATTCTTGGTATACTAGGAAAAGGAGACAAAGACAGAAAAAAATAAGGTTTAAAATTTTCAAGGAAGTGATAACAATTACAAGATAGATCATGCTAAGTATTCCAGTATTGATAGTGAGGTCAAAAGAAAAGTCAGGAATGACTGGAGAAAATATTTAGACAGTAAAGTAGATGAGTCTGACAAAGCTATGAATTCAGGAAGTGGCTATGGTGTAAGACTCACTCATAGAATTATTAATGAAATCTTGACTGAGGCAAAGAAGAAGCATATACCCATCAAAAAGAGAGGTGAACTTGCTATAGCAACAGACGATGGAGAAAGGCAAGTTTGAATGGAACACTTTAGCGAGGTTATGAATAGGAGACACGAAGGGAATAATCTGATTAATATACCTGAAGCTGATGAAGACCTTAATTTGCCCATGGAGAGAAAGATTGATGAAAAACTGAGGGAACAACAAGCAGAATTTCGAAATGGTAGAAATTGCACTGACCAAATTTTATTCTGAGACATTACAGAAATACGTAGAATATGGGATTTATGGATTATGAAAAAGCCTTTCATAGTGTGCACCGGCCAGTTTTGTGGAGAGTCCTGCACTATTATGAAATTCCTCTTAAATATGTGAATTTGATTAAGTCTGTTCATGATCATAGCAAGTGCGAAGTTAATGTTAATGGGGTGTTATCAAATGAATTTCCAGTGAATAGCGAAGTTTTTCAAGGGAATGTGTTGTCACCCATGTTGTTTTTTCTCTTCATGGATTTTGTAATGCGTAGAACAGTCGGAGATGGTGGAAAAGGATTGGATTGGATAGGTGATAAGAAATTAGCAGACCTAGAGTATGCTGATGATGCTTTCCTTGTTAGCAAAACACCAGAGGATTTATAATACTTGCTCACCAGAATGCATGAAATATCACACGAGGTTGGGCTGAAGATGAATAGAAGAAATATAGAGATGATGAGAACGGAGTATGCAATGGAAGATGAAATATCATTGGAAGGAGAAATTATTAATGAGATAGCATCATTTAAGTATTTAGGAACTATGATATCCAATACAGGGTCTTTAGAATTAGAGTTTAGTGAAAGGCTGGAACGGGCAAATCAGACAATGGCTAGGTTAAGTAAGATTTTGAAATCAAATCTCCTGAAATTACATATAAAAATCAGACTATATATCAGTTCAGTGAGATCAGTGTTACTATATGAACAATGGCATGGCATGACAATGAAACAATCTCCAACAGATTTAGTCTTCAGAAGGATATATGGAGTTAAATGGGAGGAAAGGATTTGAAATGAAACTATAAGAGAGATTACTCGAGTGCCATATGTTGATGACCTCATGATGGTTTGGACATGCTCTTGGCACTCCCCAAAAGGGATTGGTTCACCAGCTGGGCTCTACAAGGCACTAAAGGAGTTGGAAGACACAGGCCTACATGGCGGAGGACTATGAAGTAGAAATTAGGAGATGATGAAGGGAGAAGTATTGAATTAAAACCTCAAGATAGAGATGACTGGTGAAATCTAACCGAGGCCCTTTGCGTCAATAGGCCTAGGAGGAAATGATGATGATGAGTGAAACAATCTTCCTTTAGAATTGTGTAAATATAACTGCTTCCTTGTAGTTGCAGGCGATATTCTATCATCTTTATCCTGCTAACGGAGCGTTTATGTAATAATTCCATGTTACAACATACTGAGCCAACTAGCTCTTGAAATAAAACTTTAGCTAATATAGCACTGACTAAAAATACTACTTTTGGCTTTATTGTTATTTTGGTTTAATTTTATTCCTAACCCTTATTTTTAAGGTTCAGACGACCTTGGATATAAAAGACGATAAGAAGCTATTTAGAATAAGATGTATCTGATAAATAAAGATTTAATCAAACAGTTTATCCTAACCGCGAAATTTACCTTGTAGTTATAACGAGTCAATCTTGCCGGTACATAAGGAGAGAGGGGAACTAATATAATCCCAAGAACAAAAGATATCATGTAAAGGCACTTAATCTGAGCGAATTTTAAGATATTTATATGCTCTGCCAAAGAACTAACAGACATTGATAACTTAGCTTATATGTAAAACAATGATGTAGATGACGTCACGAGACAGTAGTCATTGTTGTGAGTAGTGATTCATCAGCTTCTGTTTTCTTCAGCATTTAGCCTTAATCTTTTTTGTATGCCCACCATCAGCAATGCAGATGATATAGGTAAACACATCTTATGTTTGCCTTTTCCTGATGTGAAGTCAGAGTATTTAGACTAACTTTTTGTGGGGTGGGCTTAAAGTTCAAAGATGCCATGAAATCGTATGGTGAAAACTATATCATTCGTCTTAATAGGGATTATCCCAAATAAAAAAAAAATAATTTATACGGAAATAATGTCATATTGAACTAACTACTTTCTCTCGGAATTGCGTTTTTTTCCAATTACATAATAAAGCTATATTAAGCATGCATTCTTATTTCTCATTATACATAGTCCATGATTAAGTATCCGTAGCCTTCTCAAACGAAGCACGTAGTCCATTTTCAAAGATGCTTCTCTTTGTCAAACAAAGAACTTAGTTCATCGTTAATGATGCTTAGCCTTGTCGAACAAACCACATATCCATTATTGATTATGCTTAATTTTCTGAAACAAAGAATATAGTCCGCCATCAACAATGCTTATCGTTGTCAAACAAAGCATATTGCCCCCAATTAATGGGGCGTAAGCTAGTCAAACAAGGCACCTAGTCCCTCGTTAATTGTGCTTAGCATTGTCAAGCCATTCACATAGTTAGTCGTTAATTGGACTTAGCCTTATCAAACAAAGTGCATCATCAAATGCTGATGAAGTTAATAGTACATAATTGGAACCAATAACTGAGAAATTGATTTGCATAACAAAAGATCAATGAGTTCAATTGTGTGTAATGCAAGCATTTGACTTTTACATATTTTTTCTATGATAAAATACCTGTGAGCCATAGGATCTCTCTCTCTCTCTCTCTCTCTCTCTCTCTCTCTCTCTCTCTCTCTCTCTCTCTCTCTCCACGCTCGCAAACATAAATGTAATCTGACTCTGCTGCCATATCCTCGATGTCTAATGTTACCTTTTGGTGTAATCCTATCCTGCTCGATCTTTTCTTCCACAATGCTCACATTCAAGGAGCTTGTTGAATCTTCTGCTTCCATGAAAGTTATTCTCTAGATAATATTTCCCTCAAAAAAAAATAAATGTTAATATGTAGAGTTTAGCGATTTCTACTGCAGCGGTTATCAAGCAAAAGATAGAAAATCAATTTTGAAGTTTGTTGTAATATCTGTGCTTTCTGTATTCAAGGTTTTTTTTCCCTTCTGGCCAATATCTCTTTTGGTAGTTTCCCTTTCCATAAAAATAAGAAAAATATTTTTCTGTTCTTTGAAACGTTTAGTTTTTCTGTTACTTGAACATTTTCCTGATTACATTGCACTTTGTCTATCAGACGTATAGTGCTCTGTCAATTCTTTTGTTTCTCTGCTTTAGCTGTGATATCTCTTTGCTTTCTGACTATTACTTTTCACATGATATCTTGAACCAATAAGCTAAATTGCTTGCATCCTCATACCAAGAAAGACATAGATCAGACTTTGGTTTTTCTTTACCAACCTCTTTAGAGAGAAGTATTTTATCAAGACAAGCAAACATTGTCCTTTTGTACGTACACCTTATTGCTATAAGATCAAAATTACTCCAGCGAATTATTTCCTGGAAATATTCTTTTGATTTGAAAAGGTCGGCATATGACACAGTTTTGTATCTGAAACTGATAAGAAATAAGTCTGCCAAAGCGTGCTTCCTTATCTTACAGAATATAAGTTTTCTGAATAAACTGATGTCTATTTACTTTGAACTATTTCACTTCTGCATATTTGCAGTTTTAATATTGGTAAATTTGTGTAACATTTGGCATAAGTAATATGATATGGTACTATTTACCAATTCATCAAGGTTTCTCCTTATCCTTCAACCTTTCACTTCAAGAAATCATTTCCCCCGCTCTGCTCTTATTCAGAGGCTGCTTTTCCCTTATTCATGGACAAATTGATACTAAAATATTTGAAAAACTTCTCTGTTGATATTACATGTACGTAATAAGTGGACCCTTTTTTCCTTTTTTCGTTTAGTTTTGCAATAAATTTTTTTGAGGAATGATGTTACTCATGTAAAATTTAAAACCTTACTTCTCCGGCATAATAATGCATTCAGCACCCCCCCCCCCTCTCTCTCTCTCTCTCTCTCTCTCTCTCTCTCTCTCTCTCTCTCTCACGCATATTCATAAGTGGAAATGTAACCAACAACATTGTTTTCATGGAAAACTAAATAAAAACTTCAAACTTACGTCACGCAAACGTTTCTAAATTCAAAATATCGCTTTGCCTATAGATTATAGCCACCAATGAACTTCATAATCTAACACTACAAGAAAATATATGATTGGAGGTTAAATTTGGCAGCATTTTATCGTTACATTTTTGGTACTTAATGTAATTAAGTACCTTATAGCATTATTCCGGGGTCTTTTGATATAAAGTTGGCCAGGTGACAGAAGAATCGATTATAAGGCAAGAACAAAGAGGTTTTAAGCAAGGAAGGCAATGTCATCCAATTTGTTGAAAAGGGAAGGGAAGGGTTGTAGGTAGCATATTTGAAGGAAGACATACCGTAAGATAAAATCAATAGAGAGCCAATCTAGAG
>NC_090725.1:206308637-206338637 GCF_036898095.1 Palaemon carinicauda | reverse complement strand
GGTCTCATAACTTATTAAGGAGAAAAGAATTATATTCCTTTGAAAATAGTAAGGAACTAAGTTCCTTGAGTTGCCCAGGAGTTCCAAATTCAAAGGATAACTTTTTTACCGTAAAAGAGTTTTTTGTTGTGTTTGTTGAGACCGGTTTTGGAAGTCGAGAAGAAAAATCACGAAAGTAATTTCGGGATTGTCGTCTTTCAAAGCCTTTTTTGTTGCAAACATTTAGAACTGGTCGCAAGTTTATAGCCGAGACAATACCAAAGGATTTTGATATTTGTATCACTTCTCAAACCCTATGCAAGGAAATACCTGATACTATTACCACTGCTACTACTTCTTTTATTAGAAGTGTGGAAGGCCTTCTCCGACTCAAGTTCTGGGGCTTATGGCCAAAATTAGATGACTCAAATTGATTATTTTATCATAATATTTTCAGAGAAAATGAAAACACTGGCAAGAAATAGAACATCACAACGTCCTTATAAAATCACAAAATAGACATCATAAAGCTTTTTTCAGGACATAGTGGTAGATATGTGGTTGAATATCATCATATTAAGCCCATTGTAACGTAAATCATATTGTTCATAATCGTTAGATTTAATGGCATATTTGTAAAGGATTTGACCTGGTTTAGTTTACAATCAATTTTGAATATAGTTAGGGAAGATTTTATAATTCAAGTTAATTCGCTAATTTGCATCTTGGACATACTTGGCCACTTGAAGTATCCTTGTTAAAATGGTATTTAAGTAATGATAACAATATATTTTCGCATATCCTCTGGTGAGGAAATTTTAAACGGGATAATATCTGAACAAAAAATAAAATCTCTATCTTTCTGTTATCAGACTCTTTTAAACATTGCCTCATATAGATTATAATAGTACAATATTATAATTTTATACCATTCCTACTTTGTTTTATAATTTCCTGTAAGCTAGGCTTCTGTAATGCACATACAAATAATGAATGATGCCCTCTCTACGTTTTCTTCTACGCAACACACACAGTGAACGCTATCTTATTTCACAGAAGAAAAGGCTGTTGAAAGGCTCTTTACTATCATTATATTGTAAGTTTTTATGATAGTGTCAACCTTACTGACAAAACCTGTTGAAATGTGCACATTCAACTGTCAGCCTTATGAGAATCCTTAGGGGCCTATAGATACCTATGTTGTCACTATGAGTTAGTTGTTCAGGAGCTCCTCTACTCCAGTCACATTGAAGAACTACGGATGGCCTCCCAGTGCACAGTTTATTTTGCCCTATCCTCCAACGATGTCCATCACTGCCACAACGACACTCTCACCCCTCGCCAGCAGAGATGGTTTAGCCTTGTTTCAACACGCTGAGGTTGAGTTCTACATCAAGGGTTTGACTGGCTCAAGCTGCAAATTAGACTACGTACGTGCTGTGAACCCTGACGGCACCTACCTTGAAATCTCCAGCACCTATACTTTATATTACTCCTGTTTTGGCCTTTGCAATGTAGGGGCCACATTCCAATGACTCATGAACGGCTTCTTAGGTGACGTCCCCATCGGGGTATTATACGTAGATGACACACTGTTATTTACCACTTTCAGAGAGGACCACCTGCATCACCTACACATCGTCCTGGACTACCTACAGCAGAACAGCCTCGTAATTAGGTATGGCAAGTATACTTTTGGTGCTAAGGAAGTGGTATTTTTTCATCATCACAGCACTCCTGAGGATATTAGTAGACCAGAAGTTTCACACAGCATCGACCATCAAAGCAATACAGATGTCTTTGGGCATGGTGAACTGTTATCATCAATTCTTGCCAGCCATTGCTGCAACTCTTGCTCCCCTCTGTGACTCCCTCAACAACAAGCTACAAAACCTGATGTGTGGCCCCATTTAGGAGGCAGCTATCTTTAATGTAAAGAAATCCCTAGCAACTGCTACTACTCTTACCATTCCCATGCTAACTGCACCCCTATTAGTCTCCTCCAAATACAGTGACATTGCTGTAGGGGCAGTACTCAATCAAATGATCATTGGATTACCCTGCCCATTGGCCTTCTTTTGTAGAAAACATCATAAGATGAAATCTAGCTATTCTACCTTGGACCGCAAACTGCTAGCGGTGTATTTGTCTGTCTGTTACTTCCATCACTTCTAAGAGCACATGTTCTTCGTTATTCACATGGACTACATGCTGCTTGTGCACACCTTTACACAAAAGTCTGACATCTGGTCTGTCTGTCAACGCCAACATCTCTCAGCCATTTCCGAGTGCAACTGTCCAAGTCGATACATCTATGGTAAAATTAACCCAGTCACCAGTAATCATTCCGGAAACACACTGGTGACCATCCACCTGGAAATAAATAACAACACCTTTACAGAATCACAATGGAAGGAATCCAAGTACGAGACCTATAGGGCATCCTTCACATTTTTCCACCGAGAAGACATCGCCCTCAATGAACTTCTCTGTGATGTCAGTATTAGTAGGCCACGCCCATGAATACCTGACTCCATTCATCGATAGGAGTTTCAGTTCATACAAGGCCTCTCAAACCTATCACACTGATCTACAATACAGCTACTGAAATTGATCTTCATATGACATGCCATTACTAAAGATGCCAAGGATTTGGTCTGCACCTGTGCTTATGTTAAACTTCACGAGTGCATCAACACGTGGATTCGGGTGTGGGCACTTTTCATTAACTTCAGCATCATTTGCTCACATTCCCATTGAGATGACTGGCGTCAATCAATGGCTCAAGGACACCAGTCATCTTTATGCAAGATGCAACATCCACCTCACGTACTCCTGGCTAACTTTCTGGTTGGATAGGAAGATTTGGCATTCCGAATCATATTACTTCTGATAAGGGCACCACTCAGCTTTTAAATGTGAACATCTTTAAGGTATCTTCTCGATTAAGATATCTTCTCGACATCCTCCTACATC
Organism: Palaemon carinicauda; assembly: GCF_036898095.1. Classification (NCBI taxonomy): domain Eukaryota; kingdom Metazoa; phylum Arthropoda; class Malacostraca; order Decapoda; family Palaemonidae; genus Palaemon; species Palaemon carinicauda. The sequence goes on along the minus strand of NC_090725.1, from coordinate 206,335,682 downwards.
AGACTACGGCCTATAATTCTACAGCCATTGGAATGATGGAACGTTTCCATAACCCCTAAAGGCAGCTTTGAAGTCCCAATGTCTAGAAGCCAGATGATTTCCACAAATTCCCTGGTGCATATAAAGACGTGTGCTGATGTGTGTAGATCTTTCGTTATGTGCTGGTTGCTAAGTTTGATGGCAGACGATAGATTTCCCCACAACTTAAGCACTGGAGATCATCAGACGATGTGGCAGATGGAAAAAAACTGAGTAAGGATTAACAACGGGTTACCCTATACCATTTCAACCGCTGAGACATCCATGGTGTCCTTATATATGTCCTCAGTCCAAGGTGGACCAATGAAGTGATTGGTCAATCCAAAACTTCCCTGGGTCTTCATTCGATTAAGGAGATATCTAAGGACACCATGGATGTTTCAGCGGTTGAAATGGCATAAGGCTCCCCATCAATCAATTCATAACGTCCTTGCACTGAAGATACACATAAGGACACCATGAATATCTCAGCAGTTGAATTAGTATATGGCAACCCATCAATTAATCCACAACTTAAATGGGTACTTGGTGGACTAAGGACACACCTAAGAACACCGTGGATGTCTCAGCAGTTGAAATGGTATATGGTAATCTGTTTTTCATCCTTGCAGAATCTTTTACGTCTGCCACCTCCTCTGATAATTTCCAGTGCCTACATTGTGGAGAAATTTATCCCCTGCCGTCAGACTTCGATACCAGCACATACCAAAAGACCTACACACTGCAACACACGTCTTTAAGTGCACCGAAGCTTCACATGCATGTTTGCATCAGGGCGGGAGAGTAAATTGATATATCTATAGGAAGCAACTTGCATAAAAATAAAGAAAAGTGCCCTCTTTAGATTTTCTTCCATACAACACACACAGTAACCGCTACCTGATTCTACGGAAAAGGTACTTTAAATGTAACTTTTCATTACTGTTATTATGTTAAGAAAAATTAGCCAAATCCAACCTTATTGACAAAAGTTATTGAATGTATACATGTAATTTTCCACTCTTAAGTGACCCCTCGAAGGCCAAGAAACCCCTGTTTTGTCGCTAAATATAGTGGGTCGGGAGTTCCCTTCGTATTAATTCCTCCTCTACTCCCGTCACACTTCTGACTAGTGAATGTTGACAACATCAAGCCTCCCAAATGGCGTACGCTACATGAAAAAATAAATTCTAGTATGAATCTCAATCTTCGTGAAGAAACTTTAACGTCATATGTGGACACGGCCTTTGAATGGAAAAGCAGGGTGACTGGAAGAAATATTTGTTATACCTTATCAGTGCGTTGTATACAGTTTAGGATATCAAGTACTTTTAAAATCTATATTATTTTAAAAATTATACCAATAAGGGTCTGATTTTTCAAGGTAAAGTAAAGCATAAAATGATTTGCATTTTTCCACTCCGTATCTTATTTCTTATTCAGTGATATCTTCATGGTTGAAGGGAAATTGTATCTATTTGAGTAAATTGTATTCATTAACTTGAAGATGTCTCGTATCAAGACAATAGTATTTAACAATTACATTTCATCATCGCTTATCACCTCCGCCAACGAAGTTTGAAGGAGGTTATGGTTTGCCCCCTATTTGTGTGTTTGTGTGTGTGTGTTAGTTTGTGAACAGCTCCTGGCCACAATTTCAATCACAGGGTAATGAAACTAGCAGGGATTAACTGTTATGTAAAAAGCTTGAAATTAATATATTTTGGAAGGTCAAGATCAAAGGTCACTGTCACGGTCAAGCAAAATGTGTAATTCACGTAATCAGCCCTAAGTTTGGACATCGTTGTCATAGAGACTTCGAATTTGGTTCATATTTGAGTGTATAAAAATCAACACCAATCAATATATGTTACGGTCGATTGATTGATTGAATACCTTGAGTTGAAGGTCAAGGTCAAGTTGAAGGTCAAGGTCAAGTTGAAGGTCAAGGTCAAGCAAAAGGTAAAATTCCCGTCATCAACCATACGGCCACAATTTTAATCGTAAAGTAATGAAAATTTTATGTAAGGAGCTGGAAAGGATTAATGTATCTGGAAAAGCCACGCTGGTTTAAAGAAATAAGATGCCGTGGTGAAAGTCTGCACTCTCAGAGTTCTTTTCTAGTTCTCATTGTTTTTTGCGACTTACCTTTGCAGTAACTAAGCAGCTTAAGTAGAGATATCACTTTTCAAGCAAGTATATTTCTACAGTGGGGAATACGAAACCTTATTGATATCATTTTTAATGCATAAAGATGTATTAAATCTTGTGCAAATAAATTGTACTTAAAATTCCCTGAATATTGTGGATCAGAGTTGATGAGTTAGTAAAAAATAGTAGTATTGCCTTTTCAAATTAAATTCAGATAGTTGTTTTTGGGTGCAATTTTACTTTTTTCTAGAAATCTGCTTTCCTGTGGCTTGAAAACTTTTAAAACATGAAAATATAAATGCCTTACATATCCAAAACCATTTCTCTCTCTCTCTCTCTCTCTCTCTCTCTCTCTCTCTCTCTCTCTCTCTCTCTCTCTCTCTCTCTCTCTCTCTCTCTCTAAGTCTTCCATTTTAAGGTTTGCATGCTATAAGCATTGATCTTGAAAATATACCAAAATAAGTCCTTTTGATGTTGAGTGTAGGGACATCTGTTTTCAAACTTAAACAGATGGGGTAGGCGGTCTTTTCTTAACATCATTATTGAATTTCTAAGAAACAGATCACAAAGCTTATTATTTGATGGCCAGCATAGTGTATAGATTCCTACAGTCCTTATATCTATTATATATCTGGTGCCCCAGATGGTAGTAATCTCGGCCAATTACCTGTCATATTATATTTATATATGTGATTTGGCCTGCAAAACATGTTTGTAGCCTATGCAGATGGTGCTACTCTCTTTGTATCAATGTCATCGCTTATATTTAGACCTATGGTTGCCTAATCCCTTTAGTGCATGGTTCAATTATAGAAGAAGAAATTGAAATCTAAAAAACTCAAAATATTATTGTATATAAGTGAAAGACGTTGGTTCTTTAACACCTATATCTTTGAAATAACAATATCTCTTTAACTTTATACAACTCATTTAAAACTCTAGTTTTGAGCAGCATATCTGTTATATTTCTTCTTCATTTGCTAGGAAAATCAGTATGGTTCCCGGTGGTCAATCTATCCTTGGGAAATTTTTTAAATTTTTTCATTCAAGCCTGTTTTGAATATTTCACTCATTTCTGGTCTTCAACTGGTGACTCTCATCTTAATCTGCTGGACAAAACTTTACTGTCTATTATATGCCCTATCCCTGAACTAGATATTAATCCCTGGCACTATTGTTCAGTTAGATCTTTGTGCATGTTGCATATGTTTTATAATTTTGACTATCCTGTGCATTTCCCCTTCCCAGTCTGTAATACCTTGTGCATAGTACTAGATATGCAGGTAATTCTAACTAACAGTCATACCCTCTCCATCATAAGACACAATACTACATAGTCTTCTTAAAGTTTTATCCCAGCTGTAATCAGATTGTGGAACGATTTTCCTAATCTGATGCTTGAATCGATGGCATTTGAGAAGTTCTCACTTGTTGCAAATGTGTTTTGGTTGAACAGGTTGTTATTAGTCCCGGTTCATAGTTTGCATATTACTGATCTTCAGATAATTTATATCTTCATTATTACATTTCATACATTTTATTCGTTGTGTATCTATATCGTTTCCCAACTAAAACAATTTCCGTTTTGGAGCCCTTAGCTTGTTGCATCTTCCTTTTCCAACTAGGATTGTCGCTTGGCTGGTAATAATAATAATAATAATAATAATGATAATAATAATAATAATAATAATAATAATAATAATAATAATAATAATAATAATAATAATAATAATAATAATAGGCGTTTCTAATCAAACTAGAATTTCCTTTACATCATATTTCATACAAATGCAGAATCATACTTTCCAGTATTTTTTCAGTTTTTAAAATATGGCCTATTTCACAGAGAAATTAGTTTATGAAATTATATTTTTATTTACTGATGTGAATCATATTCTGGAATTATTTCTTAATAAGAACGGAGTACTTAACATCACCCCTCAGAGAATATAGATTTTGATATTTACAATAATAATGAGAATTGGGAAATCTAAATGAATTAAATATTCTACTGTTTGTTGTGCATTGATATCAAACTTTAAACCTATTTAGAACACATTACCCGTATAATTCGTATATCTTGAATGACTGAGTTGATTAAACGTCAAGCTGTCCTATTAGGTGTGGTGGATCCCAATTCCCAACGAGTTCCGCCTTTGGCACTACAGTATTGATTACTTCTCGCCAGAGTGCTTGCTTGCTTTCATCGAACTGCCCTTACTTTTTGCTTGGTGGTTAATAGGCGCTAGTCAAATGAGTTGAGTCATCTCGCCAGACTTCTTCTAGTGTCGGTGAGTCCAAACCTTTAGCCTTGTTGTGAACAATGCGTGGGATATAATCATGCTTCTTCTGGTGTACTCTGGTGACCTTACTCAGGTCTATAAGCAGGGAAAATTGCCACTTGAATCATTACTATTAGTTCGATCGAAGTGGATTTCTTTAGAACAACCTCTTCTCCTTTGTATTTTATCAGGAGTGTTCTGGGGACTAATTGGCCTCTCCAATTAATTCTGTGCCACCAGTCATTCTTGAAAGTGGTGTTTTTATTCCACAAAATGCTGTAATTATCTATTTCTAATAGTATTTTCCTATTTTATTTTGAATTCTAGGATGGTAGTTAGTTTCGGTGTCTGCACCCGCTTTGTTTTGCTACATATTTGTTACCTCCAAACAGGGTTTTTATTACGCTGATATCTCTGACATTTTTTAAGTTTAATGAAACTGCAATGAAAAATAATAATGCTGGGAATTAGACATTCCAGTTGCCCTGTTATTTGTGAGTATAGTTTTAAGGAAGTATATATATTACTTCAAGAAATAGGAATAGAAATTACTAACAGATTCAACAAATGCCGATTTTCTTATATGTAAATGAATAATATTAAGTTAGAATAATAAATGGATAACAGATTGTTCTGCAACTGATGTTATACACTTGTGCGCGTATGGTCAAAATTCAAGGATGCCACATATTACATTCACTTTTGGTAACAAAAGACGAGAGTTGTCTACTTGTATAGATTTGATTCAGAGGTTGATTGTATCATCATTTTTATTAAAAGTATAGTTTCATTACGGAATGATATTGAAACTAAGTAGTATATAATTGATATTGAACTTGCACAGAAAGTTCATAAAAAAAGAAAGTTTAAGTCTTTACTCTTTTATTTTATTGAGGAATCAAATATTGTTTTCACATTGCTTTGCGTTCTATACCGCGAAAGAACTCGTAAACCGAATATAAAAACATATCATATATTAAAGTACACTCATCAAAGGGAGTGATTAAACGTTATGCCATACTATTAACGTGGGCTGTTTGTGATGGAATAGATACCGGAAACCTTTCCCTTTCCGTTTATTTTTCATAGCTATTCAGATGTTTTTTTTTTTTTTGTGTGTGTGTGTTTTTATACTGAAAAAAGGGCAACAGTAAGGTAACTGAGATCCAAACTCAATTATGCTTGTTATTCAAAAATCTACGGTAATATCATTATGTTCATTAAAAAAGAAAAAACTTTTGTAATGTTGTTTTGGAAACTTGAAATATCTAGTGAAGCTCGTGATCCATAGAATATATTTTGTATGTATTATTTTGTTAATATCATGTACGTAAAAAGTTTGAAATAAAAATTAGTTTAACAGAATGTGATAAATTTATGATAGTTATAAAGATTAATATATCAATTAGTCCTTAGTTATACTTCTTTTGTGTCATTAATAATGTTATCAAAGTTTGCCTCTTGTCCTCTTCCACTTTTTAGCCCTTGGCCATAACATCATTGGTGGCATCATCAAAACATGCCTTATCTTTTTAGTATAACCTCCCGGGGGATTTCCGCACTTTTAGAACGGTTCTCTTCATTAAAAACCAGGATTTCTTTTTCATATAAGTGACTGTAGAGAAATGCAAGACCACACTTTCATTCTTCGATAATCAAACGTAGACCCCAACCCCTTAGTACCTTGAATATGCTAGCAGTGAACCAAAGCATCACTTTCGATACTTGTCCATGGGAAGCACATACATTGTGATCAGAAGACTGAAAGTAGGTATGCAAGTAGTTCATACCAATGGAAGATATAAATAATAGTAGTTAATAAAGTGATCTCTTAGCTTACTAGAAGTTTAGTAAATTTGTCTTTGCTGTCACGCTCAGGTGTTTATCGGAACTATTCCAGAACTTCAAAGATGTTTAGTCTAATGGGTTTTGTAACTGATTAGCTATTTTTTTTATAACAATAGCTAAGTGATAATAATAATAATAATAATAATAATAATAATAATAATAATAATAGTAATAATAATAATAATTGATATTATTATTATTATTATAATAATTATTATTATTATTATTATTATTATTATTATTATTCAAGTAAGCGACCGTCAAAAATAACGGCAAATTATTTAGATAGATATGCAAACACGCACACGCAAGCCCTCGCCCCTAACAGGTTATGACTAAACACTCAAGAGGACGGGAAGACCTGAGCGTGACCGATATATATATATATATATATATATATATATATATATATATATATATATATATGTGTGTGTGTGTGTGTGTGTGTGTGTGTGTGTATATGCATATATATATATATATATATATATATATATATATATATATATATATATATATATATATATATATATATATATATATATATATATATATATACAGTATATATATATGTGTGTGTGTGTGTGTGTATCTGCATCATCTCCTCCCACGCCTATTGACGCAAATGGTCTCGGTTAGATTTTGCCAGTCGTCTCTATCTTGAGCTTTTAAATAAATACTTCTCCATTCATCATCTCCTACTTCACGATTCATGGTCCTCAGGTGTGTAGGCCTGGGTATCAATTGAAAGTTTGGTGAACTAATCTCTCTTGGGGAGCATTGCCAAATCATCTCCATCTACCCCTTACCTTGATCTCATCCATATATGGCACTCGAGTAATCTCTTATAGTTTCATTTCTAATCCTGCCATGCCATGTAACTCCCAATACTCTAAAGGCTTTGTTCTCAATTCTACAAAATCTATTGGATATTGTTTCATTGTTATACCACGACTCATGTCCGTACAGTAGCAACGATCTCACTAAACTGATATATCTCCTGTCTTTATATATATATATATATATATATATATATATATATATATATATATATATATATATATATGTATATATATACACACACACATATATATATATATATATATACATATATATATATATATATATATATATATATATATATATGTATATATATATGTATATACATATATACATATATATATATATATATATATATATATATATATATATACATATACATATACATTTGTATCATATATGTGTGTATATGTGTACATGGTGAGATAGTAATGATTCTGAAAATAAGTTCAATAATCTACTATGTAATTCTAGAGTCCGTAATCTTACAATTATTATTAACAAAAAAGGAAAAATTAGTTCTTGTAATAGATAAAGCTATATATGTTAACGATCTTCTATACAGTTATCCTTAACATGTAATTTCTACATTATTTTTTTACTGAACTCTTTCATTCAGCACTTATGTTATTATATTTGTTGATTGTTTATATTCATATCGCATATATCTTAAACTATCATATTGTAACCTCAATAGTATATTTATCAGGCCCATATCTATTAAGTTTGATTTTAGTATTTGATATGCGTTCACTAACAAAAAATTTTGAGAAATATAATCAAACCAATTTTTTTTAGTAAATGTGGCATATGATTAATGATAAGAATCTTTTGTATCAGTAACAGACTTTGCACAATAATTCTACTAAACTACTAAGTTTCAAAGACCATTGTTAGTTTTTTATTTGACCCCAATATACACACTGATGGCCATCTATTTCGAATTCTAAAGAAATTTCCAATTATCATGAAGTAAAGCCCACCATAAATATTGATCAAAAACTACATTTAAATTGAAATTGAAGGTCTACAATTTGATCATAAGTTTAATAGCATTAATTTTTCCATGGTATGTGAGGAATTTTATAAGATTTTGTTTGTATTCCTTGTATTTTCATTCCAACATTATTCTTCCTATTATAACCTTAAATAACAGCTCACTTTGACTTTCATATTACATGAAACCAACGTAAAAGTACGTTGGATGGTCAAATATTTTGGGGATAAAAATCCTCAGATATTTTTCGTCATGATAAAAATTAGTATGTATTTTATCTAAAATTTCTTTCAGGATAAATGTTTTGTAAATATTTGGGTTTCAACCAGTACCTTCAACGCTCTAGTATTCTCACTATTACGTATCGTTACGTGTGGTTGTTTTCACGAAAATTGCACTCGTTTTTTTTTTCTTATCATCTACTTGCTACTATTAAATGGCAAAAGAATTTAAGGTTTACATCTTCGTCTAAAAACGAATCCGAATTACAAACCTTTCACCCTCTTGTAGGTTCTTGTAGGATAAATTGTTGGTAAATAATATTGTTTTTTCTCCCATTAACCAAAACGCTACATTGTTCTCGAAATTACTTACTGTCTTTTATTGCTATTTTGAATAAGAATGTACTCAATAGTTTTTTTTTTACTCGAATGTTCTCTACATTTAATAGATAAAAGAATTTAATGTTTATATCTACAACAGAGGAAGAATTGGAACTGCCAACTTTTCACCTTTTCAAATACGAAGAAACTAACTGAATCATTTCCGTAAAGCGTTTTCAGAAAGATTCAGAAGAGACATAAAGGAGAGACATTTTTCTTTGTTATATGACACAATTACTATGTATATATATATATATATATATATATATATATATATATATATATATATATATATATATATATATATATATATATATATATATATATATATATATATATATATATATATATATATATATATATATATATATATATATATATATATATATGTATATATATATATATATATATATATATATATATATATATATATATATATATATATATATATATATATATCCTGACATTTGCTATTTAATATACAAGGATATTATTGCTGTTTACATTAGTAAATGGTGAAAGTCACTCGAAGTAATAGCAGTAGTTATCATTATCACTTCCGCCAACGAGGTTATGTTTTTATGTCGGTTTATTTGTTTAATTATTTGTTTGTAGACAGGATTACGTCAAAAATGTTCAACGGATTAGGACAAAATTTTCACATGAGAGATCGTATGTTATGGACGACTCCATTAAATTTTGGAGATGATTCGGATCCGGCTTTGCATTTTTCACAATCTTAAAGATTGCGTCAAAAAAATTACTGATTTTGAAGAAGTTTCCATCACAAATAGATATTAGACCTTGGACGACTCCATCAACTTATTAGAGATGATCCGATGCCAGATCCAGATTCTAGATCCAGACTTTTTTTTTTTTTTTTGCGGACAGGATTAGGCTACTCCAAAACTACTCGACGGATTTTGACTAAGTTTTCACCACTTATAGACAATATGTCATGGACGACTCCATTAAAGTTTGGTGATGGATCTCGATTCTAGATCCGGTTTGGAATTTCTCGCCATTTGTGTCAACGTCGTCCATTGTCAGAAACCTCAGATTGTTCTCGTTGTTATTATTATTGTTTTGGCTTATGAAATTTATTCGTGGAATTTCTTTTATTTAAGATCAGTAGTTATATTAGTAGTAATTGTCTATTGAAGATATTGCTGCTATCATTTTCATGAGCTTGTTCGAAGGCTTGATTCCAAACCCGTTTATGATCTATACATTTCCAGATAGAAGGAGAACGGGAGGATACGTGGCCTTGTAAAAATCTGCGGCGATTTGTAGATCTAAAAGTTCTCATAGTTTTGAAATTTAAAATACGAACAAAAAGGTCGTTTGCCATCCCTAAATTATGATTAGGACTGCCTTAATTGATGAACGCTTCTAACCCACTCCAACGAGTCTGTTATATTCTCATATTTCTCGAATCCCTTTTTTTTTATTTCCTTACGACGTAAAGTTCCACATTTTCCCCCCAGTGAAAAGGATTTGCGTTTTCCATTCTGGTCTATATTGATATGACTACATAACCCAGATGATCGGTGTACCAATACGGCCATAGGGTCCGGATACTGCACCATCCTCCTTTTTATATAGAAAGAAAATAAGTTTTATTGTTGAAAATAGAGAAAATAAATAAAGAAGCAGCTTTGAGAAAAAATAGTGCAAGTAAATAAATATTTGTCATAACGAAAAATATTGAAGTAGGTTATTTTTGTAATGGAACTTATGAAAGAGTGTTTTTACTTTAGTTCTAGCAGTCAATAACAGCCAATTTCTATCTATTCAGTATAGTTTGGCTTTCAGTTTTGATTTCACGTCATGCAGGATATGTCAGACAAAACAGAAAGTAGAATTTATACTCTGTTGATTTTAATATCGATGTATTGGCTGCCCAGATAATTTGTGCCATTGACATTTTGCACACTGTTTGATTTGAAATGATTGAAATGTTAATTCTGAACAGTGAAAAGCTTCATTCGCATTCGAAATAATTCCATGGGGATGGAAATATTAACCATTGAAGATTTAACTTTAATTTGTTGGTTTGTTTTCATGCCGAAAAAAATTAATTGCTGAAGAAGCGTATCGTTTGCGTTTAATGTTTACCAACAAAATGTGCATTGATGAGATTATAATGTTTTTTTCCTCCCATTTTTTCCGGAGCAGAAATTTGCATATATGATATATTTAGCGACGCCTCCCAAAAATATGCACTCCAATATCCTATTTTCTATATCGATGCTGAACTTGATTATTTTGCGGAAAGATATAGCTGTATGATATTGATAATCGCTTGTTTGTACTGACTGGCAGTATTATAATTGTCACATAGAAATCTACAATATATTTTCGAATCATCCTCTCTCTCCCCCTCTCTCTCTCTCTCTCTCTCTCTCTCTCTCTCTCTCTCTCTCTCTCTCTCTCTCTCTCTCGTCTGTCATTCATTCTGGGATGAGAATTCTCTTGAGTTTGTGAGTCACTTAACCTGCCACTTTATGTAAGTCACGCATAACATTATTCAATTAAAGGTCCATTTGATAATGCTTTTCTTGAGTGATGGAGCTTGGTTTGGCAGTCCATGCCTCGTTTGGTGTCTTGACCCCTAAGAATACGGCGAGAATATCCACCCAACACCCGTAACCTCAACTTCCCAAGAAATAGAGAGGTAGGGAGGAAGGCATGTGTGAAAAGGGCGCGTAGATACTTTGAAGTATATCTTCAAGAAGTAAGAAAGGAACAAGTAAAAAATGGCATTTTCGATTTAGACAACTGGACAGGTGAAGTGATGGAAAAGAATGCGAGGACATTGGATTTGGTAAATGGAGATCCAATGGATGAGAACCTGTGAGGATGATGGTGCAATTGAATATCTATAGCTAGTATTACTCAAATTCTTTGTTCTAGAATAGGGACCCCCAAACTGCGGCTCTCGTAGATGCTCAGGATAACCCTCACAACAAGATGAAAATTATTATGCTGTTATCCAGCAGAGTCCACAAAACATAAAACGTTAATACAGGATTTTTTGTTATGTTCTAAATATGCACAACTTCAAACTATAATGCAAAGTGTATTTAATGAGAGCTGGACTTATGTTTCCTTTCTATTTCACACGCCGACAGTGCATTGTGTATAATATGCCATGAAAATATGAAGACCATAAACATATTCATAGACGAAGAACATTTTGAAATACGGCACAAAAATTATTTTTCCCTTCAAGGTGATGTGCTCTCAAGCAAGATGTCTTCTTTGAAGAAATCAGTGTCTGCACAGCAAAGCTTCTTTGAAAGCGTAACAAATGAAACCTAACCAAGCGTGCGTGCCAGCTAGCGAGTCACAGAGTATAAATATGAAGAATGTCACTCACTGATGTCTCCGTCACTCACCGGTGGAGACTCTTAGAGAGTGCATGATAAAAGCGGTAAAAGATCTTCCCATTTTTTTTTTTTTTCAATATGTAAGTTCGTCTTCTTCAATAGTCAGAAGGCTTATAGAAAATTTAAGTGGAGGCGTGTTTTCGACAGTATCTGATAAAAAACGTAGTTTTCAATATTTTAGTTTGGCTTTAGATTAAAGTAATGATATTCTGCATACAGCACACATTCAGCTATATAAATGTGAGCAAACATCTTCAAAAATGACATTTGTAAAATCAAAACATACGAGTAGATCAAAGCTTACTGATAAGCATCACCAGGAAATTTTGAGGTTTTCCGTTATTATTATTCAGAGCTGGCCTTATCAAATTTCAAAAGGAAAAATTAGATAGTATATGAAACCTAATGAATAAAGAAATATTATATGGTAAATATAAGAGATAAAGAAATAAATTATGGGTGAAAAATTTGCGATAAGTAAAAATTTCTAATTTATCCATATAATATTTGTTTTTTAAGAATGTTAGAATCTTGATAATAGAGATACTCTCAAAATCGAGATAAAATGTCATACAAACCTCTCTGAACAAAACATAAATATCTTTATCTATAAAAAAAAATATAGTAGCAAAAAAATATGATTACAAATTTTGACAAAAATCTCACTAAGCTTTCAAATAAGATGCAGTGTCACATGTCTTATTAAAGTTAAGTTTTTGTTAATGAAAAAAGGTTTGGGACTTCTTATCTAGAGTGATTAATTTTGATTAACAAGAAATTTCGTGAGTTCTAGTTCTGCTCCAAAAATCCTTAGATTTAACTGTTTCCCTGCTGAACCTTGGTAATACATAATATAATATTTTCATAAAATAATGCAATAATTTTTAAAGGGGGTCTAGATTATAGTGAATAAAATATCATGATTTCGAGTGAATGAAGCCTTCTTTCTCCTCATCCTCATACTAAGTTTAAAACTTTATGATTACACCAATAGAAATTCTGGAATATGATTTGAATTTCAATCGGAACACGTCGCCAATCAGGTAATTTGAATCTTAAACCTTCACAGAATGTCTTCATTATGATAAGCTCCAAAAGTAGAGATACGACGGTAAAACTATTCTGAAAATTATGGTCCAAAATTCTTTGCTTTTAAATTCAGCATGTTCAACTCATTTGTATAATTCATAGCAATAAAATTACTCTTTTTATATAATTCTAGTCAAGAGGAGAAAAGTTCCTTTGTGCATCAGGCGACATTGTATCCTATCTCTTACCCGGACGACATATAACACGGTTATTGTATCGAGTCCTGTAATCTCCTACATGTTCGATATGGTGGCTGTTTAGACAAAAGAGTCTTGCCCTCTGATGCTGGTATTTAGAATTCTTTCCTATCTAATATATGGCCTGTACTAGTAATCTAGATCGTATTATGAAAACAATGTCTATGATTCGACAAGAATAAATCTTATAATCTTGTCTCTTATGCAGGGTTATGGTGGCCGATTGGAAATGTACCTGCCTAGCGTTCTGTCGGACCGGGAATGATATCTTACTCAATTTTAATAGTTTCTTGTAGTGTCTGCAACCTCAACATCCTTTTGAGCTGAGGATGTGGGGTTTGCAGGAGCCTATAGTTCTATCTACTGAGTCATCAGCAACCATTACGTGGTCCTCCCTGGTCCTGTCTTGGGAGGAGAGGAGAATTAGGTGCTGATCATATTTATAATGTATATGGTCAGTGTCTAGGCCTAGGACATTGTCCTGCTAGGTACAGCAATGTCACTGTCCCTTGCCTGTGCCATTCATGGACGGCGTTTAAATCTTTAACGTGTTTATGGAGGAATTCCGGTAGTTACTGCAATGTGTGTTGATTTCCAGTGACCTATTTTTTAACATATCATTCATCAGGATGAAAGATTTACTTTGGTTCAAATGTTCTCCCATCATTTCTGATGAATGAGCTAAGGCTCCTGGAGAAATATTTAACCTAGCTATAGAAAATTGTGCTATTGAAAATTGCAGTTAGGACAAGACAAGCACTATAAAGAAATTGAATAATATCCGATTGCAATTGTTTACCTGTCTGGTTTATTTATTACCTCCACCAAGGTTATAGAATCGAATCGTTTTACTAATTTATTCATTTTGTCTGTCTTCGTATCTGTCTGTATGTAGACAGGAATACTATAAAGCTATTCGACGGATTTTGACAAAAAATCCACCACAGATAGATCTTAGGCCATGGACGACTTCGTTAACTTTTGGAGATGATTCGATTCCGGTCCGGATTCTATATCCGGATTTGCCTTTATATGTCTGTGGTTCTCTATCTGTCTGTCTCTGGATAGGTTTACGTCAAAACTACTTGATAGATTTTGATGACATTTTTACCACAGATAGATCTTAGGTCGTGGACGACCCCATTAAATTTTTGAGATGATCCAGATCTGGGTTCTAGATCCGGATTAGCCTTTTTAGCCATTTTACGAATAATGTCAAAACTAATTGACTGATTTTGACGAAATTTCCACCATATACATCTTAAGCCATGGATTACTCCATTAACATTTGGCGAAGGTCAAAAATATCTAAATGCTCTTGTTAATATTAATGTTGATTGTTTCAATTAATTATAATAATAATAATAATAATAATAATAATAATAATAATAATAGGAGAGTAGTAGTAGTAGTAGTAGTAGTAGTAGTAGTAGTAGTAGTAGTAGTATTTTTAATCATCATTATTATTATTATTATTATTATCATTATTATAACAATTCTTATTTCAACAACATTAAATTCTAGTCACTTTTTCATATTTATTCTCGTTATTATTACATTCTAACGTTTCAACGTCCACGCCAGTTAGTCCAGTCAAATCAAACCCGGAAAAAATAGAAAGAGAAATGTTTTCACTCGTATGATATTCAGAACCCTTCCCTAAACACCAGAAAAAGTACACTAAAATATACCTGCAGGAAAGACCTCAAAATGGCACCATTATGAAAATAGGGTTCCGCTATTGAAGAATTTTTTTTTTTTTTCTGCTACATTTCTAGTATTTCTCCAATTCAATGGATTTATGCGTCGAATCTCATGTTTTGAAGGTCAAGGAACCACTTCTATCACTATATTCCATTTCAGATCACTTGTTATAGGAGAAATGTAATAGTATATTATACAACAACTGTATCATGAAAGACTTCAAATATTGATCCGAAGACTTTCTGAAACATGATGCCCTCCTTAAAGCTACTAAGTTTCTCGAGGAATATGATGATGAACAAGATAAAAAGTAAGAATGTCTCAATAACACAGGAATAGGGTCATATTGTTGAAAGCGAACAAAAACTAAGCTCAAATACGTTTTAGGCGACTGATTTATCAATACTGAGATCAATGGCCGACCAAATGTAATGACATTTTGTAAAAGAGTAGATCGATACATTTTCATTTTAAGAATTACCCTACATGGATAACTCAGATGACGAAAAGCTACAATTCGGTAGAAAGAGTGGCAATTTTGATAAAAACTCAGCTAAGAGCAAATAATACATGTAGTGAATTCTACCCAAGTCGAGATCTGATGTCAATAGCACATCAAGGAGTTTATTTTGCCTGCGTCATTTCAAAAGGACAAGCCATCATGCAAGCCACTCTGCCAAATATCTTACGAGCGTCACTCAAACTAAGTCTTGGAATTGAGATGCTTCATCAATTTCGATCACGAATTTAGATATACTCACTTCACAAACATGGATTTACAGGTTCATAGTCTGAGGTAAAAAAAAAAAAAAAAGTATGAGCAAAGTGCTGCAGTAAGCCATGGGGTAGACCTCCAGAAGCACAACTCTGAACAGGTAATAAAGTATGTTGTAAACAACCTGGACCACAACATATTCACATTAGATGGTTTAGGCACATTTCATGGAATGGGAACCATTACAACAATCACCCCAGAAAAAATGAAGATTAAGCCTATGCGACAAGTAAATATGACATCGAATGAAATTAGAAAAGTTGGGACAATTGACATCAAGTATTTCAAAAACCATTCATCTCTTAAGAGCAACTGATCTATGAGGAGCTTTGTGATTTGCAAATTCTTAATCGAACTGTTAAAGCAAACCTTCATTCCATTCGTCCTGCATGGAGAAGAATGATGCAAGACATTCATACTAGTAATTTTACTGGAGAGTTAGCAGATGTGTAAATGCCTGTGATTGGCATGGCCCTTAGTGAGTTTCTTGTGGTAAAAAGTTACAAAACATTGCATGCAAAGAATGATGAAGATGTTATGATAGTCCAAACTGCTTTTGAGTCAGCCAAGACAAGTGAGACTGTTGTGGTGGGTGATGATACTGACTTTATTATGCTTGTTGCCTCATGTAATGACTCTGAGAATGAAGGTTGTCAGACGTTCATAGGATGTTTAGCCCCAGACTTTGCCACACACATCAGCATCCTTCCAGTATCACAGTTTAAGAGTATACTTTCAGATTCAAGAATGGAAGGGTAAATCTGGAGGTAAGGACCCAGTTATCTATGGATGAAGGGGAATCGCTTATTTTGTTTCCTGCCAGCTATGACTGATATGGAATTAGCCCCGAAAGAACTTCAGGAAATTGTTTATTGAAACTGTAAGTCTGAATGTACCACCAGAAGACGTACTTGTCAGTCGCATGGATTGGAGTGCAAAAAAGCATACGAGTAATTCTCTCAAACCATATTTGGATCAAGAAGTCCAGTCAAGGAAACAGGGTACCGGGAATTTCCAGTGTTGTGGTGGCAGATGTGGTAACGTCCCTGACTGGTGAACGCACTACTGGGGTTCGAGCCCCGCTCAAACTCGTTACTTTCTTTGGTAACTGCAACTTCACTATCCTTGTGAGCTAAGGATGGGGTGTTTGGGGGAGCCTATGCGTCTATCTGCTGAGTCATCAGCAGCCTTTGACTGGCCCTCCTTGGTCCTAGCTTGGGTGGAGAGGGGGCTTAGACACTGACCATTTGTATATATGGTCAGTCTCTAGGGCATTGTCCTCCTTGATAGGGCAATGTCACTGACCCTTGCCTCTGTCACTCATGAGCGGCCTTTAAGCCTCTAAAACCTTGTGTAAAACAACTCTTCATGTTACTATCACATAAATAACTTTGACTCTTCACAATAAAACTTTGGATATGTACAAATTTAACAAATTAACATCTTTTGCATTTAGGATATCATTAGCATAGATAACATATCACTATAACGGAATTCTGAATTACAGTGTCAAGGTTCCTTCAGAGGTTTAAAGCTTATACCAAATCAGGTGACACAATATCGGTATAGTTGTGCGTTAATAAAGATAATTTGTTTTTATCTTTCTTAATGGTGGGTTTTATTTTGTGATTTGGTTTGATTTCAATTCAAATAGCGTGATTAATTTCCCTAAACCTTAAAACATAGGGTTAGAGATAGACACATAAATCAATTGAATTCGATGAATAATAAAAAATTAACAGCAAAAATGAAGGTTTTATTTTCAATGGTGGAAGTTATTTTACATAATGGTGCCCTTCTAAGGCTTTTCCCGCGGGTATATTTTGATGTAATTTCTATCTGTTGTCTAGGGGATAGTTCTAAAGTTAATGCAAATGAAAACATTTCTTTTACATTTTTTTTCATGTTTGATTCGTTTATGACCTAATTTGACTGGACCAAGTGATTAATAATAAATATGTGAAATTCAAGAGTATATATATTTGGCTTGAGTTCAATGGAAAGACGTCTGGACTAAAATTTTACTGGTCTGTCAACATCCCTTCAGTTCTTGCTAAGACAAGACCTCTAGAATATGTTGATTTGGAGGTATCTGCTGTTGTTCCAACAACTGGTAGTTCTCTATTTTTTCGCTCTAGAAATGGTGTGGCTGCTGGTTTCAATTGTTCCTTTCTCTCCCGTTTTGGTACAGGTTAGTTCTCTCTCTCTCTCTCTCTCTCTCTCTCTCTCTCTCTCTCTCTCTCTCTCTCTCTCTCTCTCTCTCTCTCTCTCTTCTTCTTCTTCTTATTTGTTTCCTTTTTCTCCTTTTATTATTTGCTGTTATGCTAGACGTATTGTTTTCTGTATTTGCGAACAAACAGCTAACACTATCCTCCCTTCGCTGAATGTTGATTGAAGCAGACTCTTGTTGAAATATGCCACAACAGTCTGCAGGAAACTAGCGAGCCAAGCAATCTCCTTTATGGATCCGATAATGGCCTTGAAAGGTATGAGAAAACTGTGGTGGATATTTTGGTTTGTTGACCTCTTCAGGACTACTACTCTCGGAAAGGTATCAACATGCCATTGGAAGAGTTTGCCTCGATTTTGGCTTCAGTGTCTTTAATATAAATGACATATCCACGAATCCTCCAACAATAAAGAGGAAGAAAATGTAAATATTGAATTTTATAACCCAAACTATAGGCGGCAAAGTAATTGAATATGAAAAGGGTCGTTAATGAGTTATTAACAGAAAACCTGATTCACATGGGTTACTTCATATGGTGGTAAATATTGCTTAAGGGGCTTTCTAGTGTCCTTTAGGCCCTTATTCTCATTAACTGTTTAGCCTTCTACTGTATCACAACTCATCATTCCCTCTTCCATAATGCTGGCCAATCACTCAAACCCTAAATTAAAATGTAATTGCGGGGTTAGATCCGTGGGTGCAGAATGGCTTCCAAGGCACAAGTGCTAGGCCTTGAGGCTCACACATATTAATCCAATCTCATGGTTGAAAGAGAGGGTTATGGAAACCAGCCAGGTCATATGCCTGGTGGATGGATTCCGTAAAAATTTTCAAAAGATCGCTTGTGCCTCTCACAGGAAGGCTATAACATTAAACCCACGGAGGCAATACAAAACATATGGAAGATTTTTTTTTTTTCGATCGTGAAAATCATGCACAAACACGCAGGCCTTTGATTATTGCATTCTCTTAAAATGGAATTTCAAATTATAATATTTCATGTCAATATTGCAAATGACATTATTTTCTTTTCCTTACCAGTATTAGCAAAAATCTAAGGAGGCATTCGTCGCCAAATACTAATGAGAATGAAGTTTAAAAAAAAAAAACGATTAAGAGAACAACTCTGTGTTAATCAACCACCAGAACAAACAGACATCCCTTATGAAACAAAAAATAACTCCGGCAAATTGAACGAGAAAGAGATAGGAGGGAATTAAGATAACCACCGAGCTACTAATGCAGAGATAAAGAGAAGAATAAAAGGAAAGTAATAAAAACCACCTGTATTCCTGAGTAAGCTGTCATACTAGCCAAGCCAGTCTGGAACACTACTGTAGAGATCCCCCAGCCATCCACTCAATGCAACAGATTTATCAACATATTGGAAGGCAGACCCTGTTTAAAAACATATGGAATCAAGCAACCAGTGTCAATTCTTTTTACCCATTCTTCTGCTGCTCTAAGACTTGATACCCGCTCCCCAATATATGAAGAGTGAAACAGAAATAAAATACAAACACAATGAACCTATATCAAACAACAACAGCTGAATTGGTAAAAGGTGAAACATCTCATCCGAAATCATTAAGATAAACCGGAAAAACTGAACCCAGGATAAGGAAAACAGCGCATAAACATCAAAAAGCAACAAAATACACTAAGATCTCACGTAGAGTAAATAAGTAATAAAGCAAGTATCAAAATAATTGTTCATCGCAGGGATTACAGTACGTTATTAGGAGAAGCTTTATTAAACATTTGATGTGTTGATTTATATAACTACAGTCCAAACACCATTCTTTTAAAGAACGCTGGAAAAGTGAGTTTACAGTTGAATATATAAGCCCACCTACTATCTTACGTTGGTGGGCCTAACGCAGTCCCAATACTGTTAAAGTAATGGTCAGTGAGTGTCAGCAGGCTATCGGATTTCTATTACAACACCCATAACTCCTACGATACACTGCTACTGGTGTCTCATACATCGATTGTAGGGGGAGCTTCCATCCCTATGGAAAACATTAACATTTGATTATGCATTGAGCAAAACAATTATATTATAGCCCTTTATTTAAACATGTGATATCTGACTTTACTGAATGGGATATTATTCTACAAAAAAGAACACGAGGAAATCTTCATTCTTAACCAAGGGAAAATCAAATAAACATAAAAACTTATAGCTAAAAAGTAAATCATTTCTGAGCCTAGCATTGCCATGCACGGATAATGAACTCGTAATATAACATTGATTTTAGAATTATTTTTTCCTGGATAGCCATTGCACGATACAAAAGCATAACGTAGGTCTAGGTCATATCTTAACAATATTTCAGTTCCAGATTAAACCTGTACAAGTACTCAGAGAAACAACCAACCATAATTTTACAATGTTTTTGCACAGGCTTCGGTAGAAAAAAGAAATTTGCTTATCTAAATACTAAAACAGATAAATAGTTTTAAGACAAAACGGGTGCAACTAAAAAGTTTGTGTAATCTGAAGAAGCATAATATTAAAGCTATTGTCATACAACATAGATAAAACAGGAATAAACCTGATATCAGAATATGGGAACAGCACATTAATTACTCAAAACTTGAAAAAGACTAAACACCCTCACGACATTAATTATATGTTGTCCGACCTATAATTGATCATAGTAGTGCAATTACCAATAACATTTTGGGTAATCAGGGATATTTTGTGAGGAATTTAAATCCTTTAAATGAAATATAAGCAGCAAAACTGATATTAAAATGATTGGCATAGAGAAAAGGAAGCAGTTCTTTAAGTAAACCAAACAAGAATGATGCTAAACCACGTAGTTATATGCAAATCCGTCTGGTTATAATTCTTTTTATAAGTTTCCGAAACAGACAGCAATATTTCCTCGAATATTACTGCAACTCAAGTTCTGCTAGATAAGGAGCATATAAAATGCAATTGATCATATTACTCTTTTTTATTAAAATTCACTTCACAGTCCACAACTGTCTTTACGACTACACTAGACGTTGATAAACTAATACAATATTCAAGATATATTACTTATCAGAAAAATACAAAGAATTCACCTTATTAATATAAAAAAGAAAAACGCTCTAATATGTGAAACATTATAACGCACAATTTTCTCTCAGACCAATACTGTACTTCATTCGTGTTTCTGGCCATCCTCCCAATCTACATGGGCCCATTAGCTACTAATTTACTGAGGATACAGCTCACTTTATACTCAGAAGGTGACGAGGTGAAGAGAGCAAATCAAGTTCACATTAATCTTTAAATGGATATACCCAAAATAGACAATGGAAGTTTTCCCTGTGACGTAGTTAGGCACTGAATGGGCTCCTCGGACATAACGCTGTCAAATACCGCAAATAGAATCACATTAATAATGTAATACAAAACCGAAAAGTAATCTAGTACAATTATATGATTCAAATGTTTCCCAGAGAAATGTAATTCATTCTGAAGAAGTGCTGATATAACCTGTAATGAAATACCCTTTCAGTTACTACATATTGTCAGCGTAGCAAATAACACTGAAAGGTGTCCAAATTTAATGCCTCACATTCGCCAAAATATGAAGGCCAAACTGTGTAATATTGGAAGAAGTGTGCAATGATTAAGACACAAAGGTTAGGGACCTCAGGGAAGGTAGACTTGCAGCCAAAACTGAATGAAGTTAAGCATTATTCTAACACTCCAGAAAACGAAACACTGTCACTTAGACTTCACATTAGCTACAGCCCTCTGTAAAATATGTAAAGATATTGACCACAATAAATATGAAGACAATAAAAACCTAAAGATCACAGCGATATGATAAAAAAAATCTCCAAAATAGGTAACTGGAAACTGTTGGCATCTTTAATCCCATCGACATGGAAAATAGAAAAATAACTGATCACCAAAAATAAAAAATAAAAAGATAAAATCGACGTGAGAAGGTTCTTAAAAAAAATAAATAGGTATGCATGCACGGTGCCTGTTTCAAGATATTAAAAGGATGAACATCCCTAGTCATTTGTGAAAAAAAGTAACAAATGTATACTGAATCTAACCGATTGTGTGCTCTGTATTCTACTTATGATAGCCAAAAAAAACTAATAGATGTTAGTGTAAGTAAAGTACACCTCATCGATTCAAGACCTCCACAACCTTCAATACCCGATTTCACCATGGCCTAACCTGTATTTTTTTTTTTTTTTTTTTAATTTGGGGAAATATATGAAATGCCGCACAGAAAATTTGGGGGGCTGTTAGGGCCACCTGTCTGCTCATTTATATCTAATCGGATTATTGAACTCTATCAATATTGTCATCAAGTTATTTTCCAAGGATGTATGGTTAGCTATGATAACACGATTAAATTTTTAAATTGCTAAGCGATGACATTAATTGTTCATATTCATTATTTATTTAGATCAGGTTGAATTATTATATCCAGGTTATGTAAGTTACATGGTTGTTGGTTTTTTATGCTATTCTACTTGTTTGTAAATTTACAATATTAAAGAATTATTCACAGATGGATGCAGAAAAGTTATGAATAAAGGCTTGTGTAGAAATTGGATATTTTTCATATTACATCTGTTTGTATTGTTTGTGTCTTTGAAACGAATTGCTCCTCTTCCATGAGGATATTTGTATATATCACAGTTTGGTACCCGAATGACATTTAACACAGTTTTGGTATCTTTTAATCGTTCTATCTTTCTAGAACTTATCGGGAATTGATGTTTTGATTCACAATTCCTCCTTTCTTTGTTATTTTAATTGGTTACACAGTTTCATTACCTTGACTGATTGCGCAAAAACGAACTCATTCATTCTTCAATCAACTGTATCTTTGTCAATATTCTGTAAATGAAACAATGAAAACACCGCGCGATAATTTTTTAGTTATCTAAAAAAATTAAAAATATTCTCAATCATCATATGATTGGTACAATTCTTAGATTCGCGTTGTATTCGGTAATGGATAATTAGTTTCTTAGAAATCTATACATAAGATATTGTTTCCACTGACCATTTTACTTCTTTTTAAAAGGATATCTAAATATTCCATGGTATATTAAACTTAATAATGATATATTTTTTAGATTATATTATTTCAGCCCATATATGATTATTTTATTTATAAATTGTTAAGAATAAAATGGACACAGTGGAATCACGAACCATTTTGTAGGAATTATTTTTGTATATTCTTTTGTAGTTTTTACTTCTTTTGTCGTTATATTCAATTGCTCTATTTCTCTTTTCTATTTCCTAATTGCTTTCGATTTTGACTTCTTATTAGTTACATTTTCCATACGTAACAATATTTTTCAATTGTTATTACAGGATTTTGGCCTCCTTTTTCTCTCTATTTCGATTAACTCATTTTTCTAGATGTTACGCCATTTTTCTTAGTTTTAGTTGTGGTATGATAAACCTATCTTGATTTTCCTAATATGTTTATATTTTCACGTATTTTTCTCTATTTTCCCCACTAGTTCTCCTTTTTCCCTAGATTTCAATCGGGACGAATGAAATTTGGAGGAAAGGGAGAACTATATCTCCCCATTTCTCGCCGTCTTCAATCATCTGTCGCTCTTGATCGAATGCCTTTATTAGTATTAGGAAGCTTTGTAGATGGATAAACGAGTGTCACTATGGTAATAGGAAGATGTTTTGGTTGTCTTTCGAGTTTAGCTCCCACGTTAACCCTAATTTACTTGCCTCTTTCTAACCTCTAAAATATTTACTCAATCCATTCTATGATGAATTTATTTAATACCGTTTTACAACACAAATTTAAAAATGCATTTTGTTTACGATTAGTAAAGCAAAAAATGTCCACTTACTTAACGAAATATTTCCACTTAAAATCTCTTAGAGGTTATTTGTTGAGGTTATTATTAAAGACAGTTTAGCGAAGCTCCCAGCTTTCGCCACCGGTTATCACTCGCCGTCTTTGGAAATGATTGGTCAATTTGTTGCTCGATTGGTTTCACGCCTTCCTGCTTGAAACTTTATTGGGATTTTGTCTTTAACCATTTCTCTCAAGTAATGATTTTTAATAGCTATTTCTGTTAGTATCTTCCTCTTTTAGTAATACATTTATGGTAATTGATTTTCTGCTAAAAAAAAATTATGATATTGAGTGGTTTAATGGCATCCATAATTTTTTTCCCATCATTCTGTTTTAAATTCTTTTTATTGTACATTCGTCCATCATTTGATATTCGTTTCGCAGAGTTATTTATTCATGATAGGTGATTTAATACTCCATTATTTCTTTTGTATACATATTGGATTTATCATATCTGTTTCTATAATCATGGGCAATTAATCAAACTTATCAATATGAACGAGTAATTAATTAGATTCATCAATATACAATTTAGTTGAAATTCCTTTCTAATTTCAGCTACAGATTTACCCTTCATTCATTATGTCTTATTGCATTTCTAATACATGTTAACATATACTTATTCAATTGCTTGATTACTTTTCTTTTCAGAAACAAGTAGAAAATTTACTATTCAGCTGCAGCAAATGTTGAGAGATACATGTAAAAGAGTATGGCTTTGATATTACATGATAAGGCTTTAATGAAGATGTACACAACCAAATTATCAGTTCTGTGCTTTGAAAAAGAAACATTACTAAGAATTTTCTTCGGAAATAGCTATATATATTGTTGCTAGTACGTTGACTAACACCAGCCAACCGTAGAGATACTACCGCAAGAGAATTATTGGATCCTTTGACTGACCAGATTTCTCTCTGGTTACGGCTCATTTTCCTTTGCCTACAAATACACCTGGCGTATTCTTTCTAAATTCTTCTCTTTCCTCATACACCTGAAATATAAAGGCAACCGAAAAATTCTTCTCAAATCAAAGAGTTATCTACTGCACTATAATTGCTCAGTGGCAACTTTCCTCTTGGCAAGGGTAAATGAGACTCTTTAGGTATTGTAAACAGCTCTTCTAGAAGGACATTCCAAAATCAAACCATTGTTCTCCATTCTTGGGTAGTGTCATAGCCAATGTACCATGGTCTTCTTCTGTCTTGGGCTAGAGTTCTCTTGCTTGAAGGCACACTCAGGCACTCTATTATGTCCATTTCCTTATTTCCTTTTCTCACTGGACTGTTTTCCCTGTTAGAGCCCTTGTGCTTAGAGCATCCAGCTTTTTTATCTATGATTGTAGTTTAGATAATAATAATAATAATAATAATAATAATAATAATAATAATAATAATAATAATAATAATAATAATGTTTACTTTAAGAACGGTCTATTACCAAAATAATAATAATGAAAAACATTCACTTCATATTTCCACTGAACATTTTTCATTGAATGAGGTTTCATTTCGCATATGTAATTAATCTTTTGGATGCATTTTATTATTAAAAGTGAATAATCGTGAAGAAATATATGATCTTTGTTAAAGAAGTATTAATTTCATCTAGATTTATAAAGCTTTCTCTTCAATACTTAAACATACGCTCAGAATAGATTAGATAATATATCTTCATTTGGAGCCACAAAGCCCCTAACCTTTTAGCTAATTAGCACTCTGTTACAACTGACTGAGAGATAGAATCTATTTGATATTTTGACTTCTCTCTCTCTCTCTCTCTCTCTCTCTCTCTCTCTCTCTCTCTCTCTCTCTCTCTCTCTCTCTGGATTCCCATAGCCTTAATTAATTCTATTAGTTTAGGTGATTTACCTTTTATAAGCCTTTTGATGATTTTTTATGAAGATGACTTAATACTAATATGATGCAAGAAAGAGAAGGGATGCGATAAAAATAAGAAGGCGTATTTTTTGGAAGAATTTTCTGTTCACAACGGTTTAAATTTGATAATTTATAAAAAAAAAAAAAAAAGGTGATACAAGTTTTGTGTTTTTACCGAAGTTATATGAGAAACTTTCTTCTAACAGTAAGGAATCTATTCATAATCTTTTGATGCTGGATTTATCATCTTAAATTTATGGATTTAAACGATGAAGGAAGATTTATATCAATAGCTTATGTATATGATGCTGATATATAATATGACGAAAATATAAAATACTATCTTGAGTGTGTATATTTCCATGACTAATTTCTAAAGCCCATGAATTTCAATGATTGTTTTTTCTATAGAATTTATAGGAAATTTTTATTCGGGTGATATAAAAGTTAATTCCCCATGTAGCCTACCGATAATTCATGAATTTAATGTAGAGAATGTTTGTGCACTTGCTGTCTCTTTTAAATGGAAGGCTTTAGTATGATCTCTGCTTCCACTAAAGATGATATTTGTAATTATGGTCTGTAGAAAGATTAATTGCCTGTTAGAGGATGCCTTGGAAGCTCTCCTCAAAGAGAAAGATTGAATGGAGGCCCAAAAATAGTTTTAATTTTCCGGATCATTAAGAGCTAGTTAGTTCCTTAAGCTCGCTTTCTTCCTTTCAAGCTGAAAAAAGATTAATTTCCTTTCTCGGGCAGCGAATCTTTCTTTTGTACTGTATTTTAAGGATTATCTTTACATGCAATTCATTACACATTGTCCTCATGAAAGGAGATTGCTCTTTTGTTTTCTGCTGTTTTTCCTATCTTATTGAAGGTAAATACATTGTTAGTGTTTGTTTGACCCAGCACACAAACACACTAACATCTTATATAACATATGATGTGTAAGATAAAATAGACAGCGTACGTAATACGAAGATACGAAGCCTTAAAGATAAAATGTTTAGCCTAGATGTAATGATGAAACACAATAGCTTGAGTAAGTTTGGCCATATAGGAAGAATAGACAACAAGAACTTAGTGGATTGACTGATTGATTGATTCTAAGTTTTCTGGCACCCTGACATTAGCTTAGTGGAAAAAAACTATGAAATATTTGAAGAGGAAGACTTAGAT
>NC_090725.1:206301137-206303637 GCF_036898095.1 Palaemon carinicauda | reverse complement strand
TCTAATTGGAGTCCTTTCCTTTCACCAATTTTTTTGGTACATTTTTATTATCTAACTTCTTAAAGCATTAAGTGTTTATTACGCACATTTAAGAGTACCGTTCCCTGCAAACTTTCGAATGAAATTCCACACGAAACCTCAGAAAGGCAATCCAATGCAGAGGCTTGATCCCTCACCGTAAGCCTAATTATGAGTGTTACGTGCTCTTTAATTGGGCAAACTGTACGTTATTAATATCTCTGTAAGGAGACTTATCTTTGAGGTTTGAGGCTATTAATACGACAAGGACACAGGCAATAAGCAGGCTGTCTCTATAATGTCTATAATATATTACGGAATTAACAGAGATAATATGGTTAATGGGGTAATTAATCAAGTTAGGCTAAAGACTACTCCCATTCTGTAATTTATTACATCGATAATATTCAACAAGGGCTAACACCAGTTTCTAAACACCTAGCGTGTATGAATTCTATGACTAATGGGATTATATAGTGTGCAAATTAAATTAAATTACTACTTTTAGTATTGCTTTTGACATAGCATACGTGAAGAAAAAATTAGAGGAAAGTAAAGCTTCATTATCTCAATCTTATAATAATATACATCCGCTCATGTAAGTTGAATATGGATTGCTAATCCCGAAGACTTTTACTTATGAATCTTCAAAATTTTGGTATTGACAGAATTTTACGCAATGTTTTGTTACTTTCGCATTTTTTTTTTTTTTTTTTTTTTTTTTTTTTTTTTTTTTTTTGGTAAAGGGACCATTAATAGGGAGTGAAAAGATTGTGCAGTACTAAAATTGGAGATTTGTTTTTATCATAACCAAAACCCGCAAAGTAGAATTACTTTATCATGTCAACTGATCATATTACAACATTGCTTTGGATACGACATCTATTTCATATTACGACATAGATATCTATCATTTATATAGACGTTTACAACTTTGAACTTAGAACGTTAATATGGATGCTAAGTTAAAAAAAAGAAAAAGTTATGTCCACAAAAGTATAAGGAACTGGGCATATGAGGAAGAGGGTTCTGAGATACCTAAAGCAAAGAATTCTTTACTTACATCTGTTATATTCATATAACATTTTATATACCACATTAATTAAATATGTTTTCTTCATTCTTAGCTGAAGCTAGTATCCAATCATTGTCTGGCTAGTTAGTAAGAGAAGCTCAGTATTGTATTGCATATCAAACATTCGACGGTGATAGGTAAATGCAGCTAGAATTCATGTAGTATATCTTGACTAAGATGATGAGGTAACCTTTACGTACCTAAAATATCTGAAATAAGATTCACATGAAATCCAGATTTTGTAAGATTACCCACCATAAACATTTCACAATAATTATATATATATATATATATATATATATATATATATATATATATATATATATATATATATATATATATATATATATATATATATATATATATATACATGTATATATATATATATATATATATATATATATATATGTATATATAAATATATATATATGTGTATATATATATACATAAATATATATATATATATATATATATATATATATATATATATATATATATATATATATATATATGCATGTGTGTGTGTGTGTGTACACTAAAAATTTTCTATAAGTCTAAGAAGATTAGGTCATATTTTTTTAATAACGACATACGATAACTACTTTTAAGCTCATACCTGAAAGGTATGCATGTTATGAGCAACTCGCAAAAAAGATGGTCTACTTTATTTTTCTCCGCCACAGCTCCTTCTTTCTTTGGGCCGTCAATTAATTTCCGGATGGAGTGATGATGACATGTTATAGAATTGTAAATTGTGTTATGCCACCCTTCTATACTATTATTGGACCTCGACAAGTCATCGGCTGTTCGGTCATGAACATTCCACGATGAAATTGAGAAAGTTGGTTGAATCCTATGCCCACTCCAACAACTGGGATTGAACTGCCGTGAATAAAAAGTTCTGCTTCTAGAGAAATCAGGAATTGTTTTCTAAAGGTCTACGTAAACAAAAAAGTAAAATGATAGATGAGTTGAGTAATTATCACTTCTGTACATCAGTGGTTTTATGCCATATATCTAATTTACAATAATTAGTAGTTCTGTAATAGAGCGATAACATACATGCATACATACTTACATGCATAGAGACATACAGATAGACAGAGTCACTCCTTTATCTTTAAACAAATATTACCTGGTCACTAAAAACAAGTACGAGTACGCAAATTCCGGGATGAAAAAGTCCGGGGACGCAATTGTCCGGGACACAACTATCCGGGACGCAAATGTCCAGTACGCAATTGTTCTACCACCAATATATATATATATATATATATATATATATATATATATATATATATATATATATATATATATATATATATATATATATATATTCGACGTATGTTGGCTATTTTGTGGAAATACCAATGAATACATATACATTATTGGCCATATATTTTCAGA
>NC_090725.1:206291137-206296137 GCF_036898095.1 Palaemon carinicauda | reverse complement strand
CCTTCAGCATACTTATTTTGACGCTTTGACAAAGGACGTTCAAAAACTTTACATATGGGATTTATAGAAATTTGGCGATATTACTACCACAAACAGTCAACTACCTGAGTAACATCACCTATTCTCCAAGAGAAAAACAGTTCTTCTTGCTAAGTTGCGAGAAATAACAGACACCTTAGGAGCTAAGAAATGCAAAACAAAGGAAAAATATCATTTGGGTCTATACCTCCATTGGCATCAAAGCCTAGTAGGAGTGTTTTAATTTCACTGAGGGGGAAAGCTAAATTAGTTAGTAGAACGTCAAGAAAACAGAAATGAGGAGGATCAAGTTTCTCATCACAGTGCTTAATGTCAAACTCATTAGTCAAAAGGGTTGCCTTTTCCTTTTGACAATAAGAGAGAACCATCTAGTTTAACTAAAGGAGGAACTGTTAAGTCTACGCCAAGCAGTGAAGATTTTAGGGTAGCCCACCACTTATGCTCCAGGATTCTATCAGAAAAGGTTTCTTTTACGGTCAAATTGTATTCCTTTTCAATTGAAGCATAAACTCTCTGAGCAACAGCTCTTGGGTGAGTATAGTTATTCCTAATCATATTTGATTGGTTACTTTTCCAAAAAAGATAATCCTCCTTTTTCTCCAAATAGGCGTGTCCACATTCATCATTGAACCAAGGTTTGCGTACTTGGTATTTTAATACTCGAGAAGGGGTACGTCTATCAATTATGTTGACCAGATTCTCATTCATGAGAACAAGAGGCTCTTCCCCTTCACACAATTGTGACATACTCAAATGCAAAAGATTACTACAAGGGTCGTTCTAGTCTGCTTGAGATTTTATATATATACACACACACATATATATATATATATATATATATATATATATATATATATATATATATATATATATATATATATATATATATATATCTTCATGGAGTGTGGCACATCAGGGACAGGCAGCTTAGTCTTAATTACTAACGAAACTAAATCATGACCAGACAGTATATCAGGCCAATCAGTGTATACTAGGTCCAAGAAATTGCCAGACTTGTGAGTAGTCTCACTTATGATTTGCTCGCAGCCTGATTCAGAGGCAAAATTGAAAGATCTTAATTTAGGTATCCCTCCATCACCAGCCGGGGTTTCACTACCTAACCTCCTCGTTTTTTTCTTTCTGTGTGCTTATTTACTGTTCGATTTTGATAAAACTTGGTCTGCTTGTTCCATATGGATAAACAAACATAATGACAGAGCGAATTTCAATTCAAGACATTAGTTTCTCACTGGTCACCAAACAACTTTAAGTCACTAGCTCCAATTTTCACATTTTTATTCATAAAATCCTTTATTTTCCCTGTAGGATGATAAAACTTACAGAGGATATGCCTTATTATAGTGCTAATAATGCCTCAAAATTTCATTAGCCTGTCTTGATTAGTGTATTTTTGGCAAATATTTTTACAATTAGCACCCTCTCAACCCGTAGGCTACCCTTAAGCGATGAACAGAAACAGAATTTAACCACTTCCTATTAAGCACAACGGAGATCTTGTATATTAGCCATGGTGGTAAAGCAATAATCGAAGATATAATCATCTAAGACTAGGTTCTCACATATGGAATGTAATTAAAAGTTGCTATACCTGCCACAAATTCTAATAACCTAAATTTCATTGTATCTACATTCATAGCAGGATAGATGAGAAGCAGGATAATCAGCCTTAACATAAATCACCAAATCACCATGCCAGTTGCCTTAGGAATGACATCCCTTCTCAAATTTAACAGTTGTAACAAGAAAATTTAAATTTCTCTCATTTTTGCTGTGACAAACATGATTATTCATAATTACTGCGAATAATTTTATTTTGCTTTCAAAATGATCAGATATTGTCATTATAATATTTTTTAGCGATAAGTATTTTACAATTTATGCCTTTTTATAAGTTGGATTAAAAGAGTATATTTTGATACAGAATATGACAAAAAACCCTTCGTCATTCTTGCACTTTTTTTTCTATACATATACTACAGCAGTGATAGTCAAACTGGGGGCGTAATACACCTTGGGGTGCATAATGATTTTTTTTAAAGTGAACATTGGAACAATGGGGCTCATGAATGGGTACATTGCATTGCTTGTATGAATGAGTGTACATTACGAAAAAGATTTTTAGGAAGAAGAAATTGATTTAGATTGCGATTTAGATATAACAGATTTGTGTATTACATTAGTAAGTTAAACTTCTAGCCTATAAAACAATATGATATCACCTATTTTGGGAGTAACCTAACTCCCTTAAAGACGCAACATTATTCCAATATTACAAATCTAGCACTTATCTCATATCACAGTTATGTAGGGCCGAGCAGGTGTTTTTTACGTTTGAAATAGACACTCAATTTTTAAGACATATCTCTAACGGTAGGGTCTATGGATTTCTCAATAGCTCTCAAAAAGGGGTATAAAACTTATTGAAAGTATCTTCACTTTTTTTACAGAAAGTAATTTATATCACCTATATAGAATTACAAATATTATCTATTCTATGTTGATAAACTGTGATAGTGAAATATTATAGAAGGGGTGTTTTCTTGATAGTAAAGTTTATCTAGGGATTTGCTTCCTCAAGTCAAAGAAGAATCAGACTACAGTATGTGTGTTTTTCAAATGCGGAGATATGTAATATTCAATAATGAGTCATTTCTATCTCCATAGCCCCAATTGAGATTATTCTGAAAATGAACTATTTCTAAGTTTTTAATGATTTATGTTTTCGTTAGAATTAAAACAGGAATCCCGCAAGCAAAAACCAACTGGGATCCTTTAGAACTACTGGCTAGTTTCAGCATCCCGTTGAATTACAATATTCTTTGAATGTGCAATGGTTAGAACAAAGCATATATTCCAATTAACTGGCCTCTCTCTCTCTCTCTCTCTCTCTCTCTCTCTCTCTCTCTCTCTCTCTCTCTCTCTCTCTCTCTCTCTCTCAACACCAACATCACCATCACTGTTTACTTTTAAAGGTCACGTATTAGCCTTCATTTGGTCCTCTGTTAATTAGTTTTCTTTAGTTTTACTTGATAAAAATAGGGACGAATTAAATAGTTTTTTTATACATTTGATATTACGAGGAAGGTTCCTAAGTATTGCAACAACAACTTCACAGATGATATACAAGTCAGTGATCGGGGAATATCATAATATATTTTGGTAATTACTCATCACCCTTCCAAATTGATCTATGAACATCTCTCTCTCTCTCTCTCTCTCTCTCTCTCTCTCTCTCTCTCTCTCTCTCTCTCTCTCTCTCTCTCTCAAAACACACAGGCACACGCAGACTTAATTCAACCACATCCTACGTAGCCATATATTTTTCATTCAAGAATTTCTGCGTTACTCCATTAACCATGAATTATTCACCTTTAACTGTAGGTGCTGCTCTCACCTTCCATTTCCAAAGAAAGAAAAGTAACTCTTGTCCTTAACAGGCAGCTATCTGTTAAAGATTTTATACGAATTTACTGTTCACGGAAGTGAGTGTGGATTATATTATATGTTCGATAGAAGGAAGTTTCTGTCATTATGTGATACTGTAGCACCTGTTGGTAATGAGTAATAAGATATATATATTTTATAAATCACTTTTGTTTTTGAAGCCACATGGTAATCTAGGAGAATTGGGTATTCTAAGATGAAAACTAAACGATGAAAATTTATCGTAACTAGTTAATTTAAAAAAAAAAAAAAAATAGTGATGAATTGTGAAGTATGGCTTTATCAATATCTGTTATTATAACCAGTATTTTGTATGCGAAATGTAATGGTAATGATAACATTATTACCTGGAGTTGATAAAGCTATTGAAATAGATATTGACGAATTGATTTTTAGAAGTTTAAATCATTAGACAAGCCGATCAATCTAAATTTTCCTGATTTAGGAAACCAATTAATAACTTACCATCATGTATGCATTTCTATTCAGGCAATTCTGGAAATATAAAGCATTCGCATTTTCTTTAAGTACTTTAGGGCAATAAGAATAGGCAACCCTCTGTACATGGAAGATGAATTTACCAAAATTGAAGAAATGGCTCCTAATCTCTGCTATTCCAAGTGTTTTTCTTAAAAAAACTCTTTGAATAAAGCTAAAGAACATTTTGTATTGTCTAATTAGAGAAAAAAAACGAAGTAATGAATAAAGTACTTGTTTATCCTTGCATTTAATCTCTTTTAGATATCATACTTCTTTTAAACTAAATTTAGTTCGAATAAATCACTACATACTGAAGATGCAACTATTTAGGAAACCTGGAAAATCCGCTGTTTTCATCAAGTCATCGTTAATTACTAACAAATGACGGAGAGAATCGTTGTTTGTACTGCGCCGTTGTGTTCTTCTGTCTCTCCACTTTCATTTGACATCAACCACGAGTTATTTCTGTCAACTTCGATAATCCGTTGTTTTCTTCAATTAATCGTTGTTCATTATTGAATAACGATCAGATCTATTGAATCAAGTGCACCATTGCAATCTCCTGTCTCTCCTGATTTAGTTGACACCAAACACGGACATTTTCTCTGAAATTTGAGAGTTGATTATTTCTTAATTTATTACTAGTCATCCAAAAAACAAAAAAATCAGGCTCAGAGTGTTGATGCGAGTACCGTTCTGATTTAGTAGACACATACCAAATTTCCCACGAATCAGCCGAGGAATATTACATAATAAACTATTGATCAATGGTCTGACATACTTTCTGTTTAGTGATCAATAAGTTCACTCATCTAGAGTGTACATACCGAATTTCACGCTGATCCAGCGGTTATTAGTTGTCGGAATTTAATTGTTTTTCACTCTTTGATCAATTACCAATTAGTAAGATAAAACGAAAAAAAAAAAACGCTTAGAAGTTCGTTAGATACTGACTCATAGAATGGACTTACCAATTTTCATAACGATCGGTTCACGAATGACTGATGAGTAGGCAA
>NC_090725.1:206278637-206286137 GCF_036898095.1 Palaemon carinicauda | reverse complement strand
TTGATATTAGGTGACACATCTGCCTCTATAATTTTCATAAGGCATCAAGCCTGCGTTGTTGCATAGTTTTTCTGATGACATTTTTAGTATGCTTCAACTGAAAAAATAAACGTTCAAATTCATCTCTTGAAATGCACAGTTGGTCACCTAATGACACATACAGATCTGTACGTTTCTTAAAGCCCACATCCTCATTTTGCAAAAGTTCTGCAAAATCCCAGTATGCTTCAACTGAAAAAATAAACGTTCAAATTCATCTCTTGAAATGCACAGTTGGTCACCTAATGACACATACAGATCTGTACTTTTCTTAAAGCCCACATCCTCATTTTGCAAAAGTTCTGCAAAATCCCAGTACTAAAGTTCAAC
This sequence comes from Palaemon carinicauda, assembly GCF_036898095.1. Classification (NCBI taxonomy): domain Eukaryota; kingdom Metazoa; phylum Arthropoda; class Malacostraca; order Decapoda; family Palaemonidae; genus Palaemon; species Palaemon carinicauda. The sequence continues at coordinate 206,285,768 of NC_090725.1, read as the reverse complement.
ATGAAAACGAATTCTAGTTCTTACATTTTATCTGAATTAATATTTGCTTCTTTTCTAGTGTCTCCCTTTTGTGACCGGTCTTCCACTATATACTCTAGTGCTTCTAAAATTCTAAAGGAAGAATTTGAAATTGCTAATGTCACAGCATGCGCCTGCTATCTGGTATCATAGAGGAATTTTAAGACGGTTTCATTTCCAATAAAACTTTTAAGATTTTTCCTGGGCTGGTTGATGCTGAAAAATGGGTATTGATTAATTGTACTGTAGAAAAGAAATTAACTTTCTCTTGACAGCATACAGAACTTTTGCCTATCCAGGTTTAGCGAAAGAGCTAAGGGCACATATATAGCAAAAATTTTTATTTCTGAAAATTTCAGCATCCCTTCATAACGCACAGAAATGTTAACAGCGTTGTCATAAGACTGGCCTCCAAATTTTTAGATGTGTAGCTTCACTCAACCACTGGAACACCTGATTTGTCATATGCTCACCGGTATGGCCTTTTAATTCCAGAAAAGTTAAGAAGGTTCAAAAGGGGGCCCATCTTTTAAGTACCTAAGTAAAGTACTTAGCTGATCGATATGTGTTAGATCTGGTGTGGGATTAACTGACAAGCTGAAATAACTAGAAGACTCTACTTTGTCAATAATAAAGGCAAGGACCTTTTGTGCCATTATTTGAATGAGTTCCTCACAGTTAATTTTGAACATGTAAGAGGAATTTCATTTTCCATCATTTTTATATTCCAAAATTTGGTGAGCTAAAAATTGATTAAACCGGCTTTTGAGTTCAAGTAGCCCTAAGAAAAATTCCATTTGGCAATGATCCAAAACTTTCATGTGTTTCTCGAAGAGTGAAGCCCCGTTTTGCAAACAATATCGTACTGGTTTACCGCTACTGAAATATGTACATTAGACTTATCCAATGGTCCCTTGTAATGTTGATAGTCATTGTGCTCACAAGCAATCCAATAAGCCACATCACCAGCAAAGAAAACAAGCTACATCCCTGGATACTTTGCTACATTATGATTTACTTCATCTTTTGTGGAGATATTACTTTCACCACATCACAATGGTGCACTAAACTGTAATTTTTTGCAATTATTTCAACATTGGGGCTATTTATATAGATTTATATATATATATATATATATATATATATATATATATATATATATATATATATATATATATATATATATATGTGTATATATATATATATATATATATATATATATATATATATGTATATATATATGTATATATGTACATATATATATATATATATATATATATATATATATATATATATATATATATATATATATATATATATATATATATGTATATATATACATATATATATACATATATATATATATATATATATATATATATATATATATATAGATGTATATATATACATATATATATACATATATATATATATATATATATATATATATATATATATATATATATATATATATATATATACCAGAAAGTGATAGATGAACCTACCTGAGACACTTAGTCACATTTGGCTCTGAAGTAAACAAAGTGAAATCTATTGTATTTTTGTCTGCTTCTGATGACGGAGATTGGCTTTGAAACGGAATAGAGATATTATGTTGTGGAATTTCTGTGAAGGAAGAAGTCAGCTTGGCAATCTTGGCCCCTAAAACTTATGTCTTCTATCTCTCTTTTTTTTCTCTGTGCACCACTTACCTGAACATATTTCAGCACACGGCTTTTGGTATCTGAATTATTATTATTATTATTATTATTATTATTATTATTATTATTATTATTATTATTATTATTATTATTATTATTATTATCATTATTATTATTGGGTATTTAAATACACAATTACTGTATATGTGTTGTATATCAAAAAATACAGAAGCTTTCATACTTTTTACAACGTGCCTCTTCAGCTGAATAGCCTTTTTGTAAAAAGTGCGAAAACTCCTGCATTTTTAAATATACAACGCATACAGTTGTGGATTTAAATACCCAAGATCAATAGGCGCGGTATGTTGTTTTATTCAAGCAATTATTATGATTATTATTATTATTATTATTATTATTATTATTATTATTATTATTATTATTATTGTTGTTGTTGTTGTTGTTGTTGTTGTTGTTGTTGTTGTTGTTGTTGTTATTATTATTATTACAGGGAACCCGTGTAAATTACACGAAATGATAATTTCAATACTGATAAGATTTGACTATTTGTATATCTATTTTTAAAAAATTAGCAATACAAGAAACAATTTACATAACTTCTTTATATACAATATTTCTAGTAAAGGTAGTTCCTCTTCTCTGGCCATGAGTAGAATTATTCTGAGGACAAATTTTCACTCTTACACTGTTCATAGACCTTGCTCTTGAGAAGGCTACATAAAGTTGTCCATGAAAAGAGCAAGGATGTGGTAGGTAAATCCCAACCTTATCGAAAGTCTGTCCTTGAGCTTTATTAATAGTCATTGAATATGATAGGCGGGCGGGAAAATTGAGTAATGTCTAGGAAATTTGAAGCAAAGGGTGATCAGAATTATGAGAAATCTTTTACAATAGGAATGGATTAGTCGTTAAACGAAAAGGCCCGAGATTAATTCTATAATCTAGATTATGGAAATTGATAGAATACAATTTTTTGTCTAATATTTAAAGAATGAGTTAGGTGCTAAAGACAAAATTGGGAAAACTATATAAGATGTGCTTTGGTTAAGAAATCAAAGTCTAATGTCAATTTGTAAGAGTATACCATGAAATTATTTCCGTTTTCTTTAAAAAGTGACACACGAGTATACCATGAAATTATTTACGTTTTCTTTAAAGCATGGTACACTAAATAAATAACACACACGGTATCGTAATAATATATAGATTATTATTATTATTGCATGCTAAGCTACAACCATGGTTGGAAAAGCAGGATGCTATAAGCTCAAGTGGTCCAACAGGGAAAAATAACCCAGCGAGGAAAGAAAACAAGACAAATAAACTACTAGAGAAGTAATGAACAATATAAACAAAATATTTTAAGAACAGCAACATTAAATAGGATCTTTCATGTATAAATCATAAAATTTTCATTAAAACAGGAGGAAGAAAAACAAGATAGAATAGCATACCTGAGTCTACCCTCAAGGAAGAAAACTCTAACCCAAGTCAGTGGAAGACCATGGTACAGATGCTATGACACTATCAAACACTAGAGAATAATGGTTTGATTTTGGATTGTCCAACCCCTAGATGAGCTGTTTACCATAGCTAAAGAGTCTCGTTTACCCTTGCCAAGAGAAAAGTAGCCATTGAACAATAACGTTGCGGTAGTTAACCCCATGAACGAAGAAGAATTGTTTGATAATTTCAATGTTGTCAGGTGTATGAAGACAGTAGAGAAGTGTAAAGAATAGGCCAGACTATTCAGTGCATGATTGAACACCCAAACAAATGAGCCGTAACCCGAGAGAGGGATCCATTGTAGTACTGTCTGAGCAGACAAAGGATCCAATAACTCTCTTGTAGTAGCATTTGAAGGTGGGCCTGCTGCCTGGCCTACCTACTCCCTACAAAAAGATGAATCAGTGGTGGTTCACTTCCCATTAAGCCCTATGCACGTGATTATTTTACTTAATGTTTACTCCAGCCTTAGCCTTAGGGCTCAAATTCTATATGTAAATTGGGGATGAATAATGTAAATCCTACTTCGCAATGCTGCAGATTCTTTTTAATTGGGATTTTTTCTTCGTCTATATCAAATTTCATGCAAATAGATTCCTTGTAATATCATGAGGTCCTAGGGTGCAATTACTAATATATATGTAAATGGATCTGCCGTTGGTCGGTGACCTTAGTATTATTATTTCTCTCCTGTTTATTGGGTTAGCCATTAGGAATGAAATTGATTTGGAGCTATCACGTCATTTCATTATTTTTTCAAAAACATCCTGTTATTATTGTAATAATGCAGTCAACAATGACATCTGAAAAATTACAGTAGACTTGCTCTACTGTTGAATATAACTGATCTTTAATTTTTATTGTAAAAAAGCATTTTTTTTCAATAAATGTTTTCAGTTTTCCTACCATAAGATGAACTTTTTTAAAAGTGATATATTCTTCTTGATAGATATTTCTGCTGAGTGTGTTGGGGGAAATGAGTGGTTGTTTTTTACAAAAGTGTCGATGATCAAATTAAAATATTGTAATGATTTGCAACGCAGTTATGTCGTAATATTCTTGATATTTCTCGTAACTGTTATACTCCTACAGCTTTGCTTATTGCGTTTTAATCCGCCCTATACGATCAGGAACTTTAAAGGGAAAACAGGGCTCGATATAAATGACGAATGTCGTTTTTTCATAGCTAACATTGCTCCTGTGAAGTCATTTCAATGACACCTACTGTGATACTACTAAGCTTTTTTCCATTATTAAAACGCTGTTAACATACAAAATAACAAGGAAACTTTGGAGGATCAAATATCATCCAAGCCGTGTTCTTGGCTACCATCTTTTATATCTGAAACTGCATTCTGAAATTTTTTTATGTGACCTTTGGAAGACGCCGATCCTGTCTTCATCTGATTCTCAAATCATAGAGGCTTATGAAACACACGATGAATATCTATAAATTACTATTATTAGTGAACTATGAGTATTTTGTAAATCTTGTAAAATACTGTAAATGCTTATATCTAATCTTAAATATAGCTATTGTTTTCTAGCTATTTTTGTTCGCTGTTACCGTTATACTACTTTCTACCTTGAACTGATTATTAAAGGAAAGGAATAAGATATTGAAGTAAACTTTACATAATCTGCCTTTTTCATATAGCTGGCTGTACCGGTGGTTATAGTTTTGGAAATGAGAGTCAACCTTGTGCTAGAAAATATTGACAAGGGAGATATGGATTTGTATACAGGTATTTGCCAGGGAGGAGATGAATAATCATAAGGTCTTCATTTATTTCTACTGTAACCGGCACTACAAAAAATAATAAGGAGACTTGAATCTTCACCAACAAAGATTTTACATCCTGGAAATATTGGAAAATATGCTAAAGTACGCGGAGGGCCTGTCTATTTCTTGGTTGAGGGAATTCTGCTCCAGTTTCGTGCCGATGACTATTATGAATCGGTGTGTATGAAGGGTGATTGTTAGCTTTTGGTCTCTTCCCTTGTAGCTTCGCGACCCTTGCTGTTTCAAGGGATGTCATTGAAATTTAGTATAGAGGAAATCCATCCTTCACATATGTGAATGAAGGAAGAGTAATCCAAATAATATTCCTTCTGCTTGTCTACCAGTTTCTCTGCTAAACGTACCTTCCTCTTAGAACAACTCCTACATGACAGTGAGAATTTCAATTAAACTTGTTGCGTAGGCAGACAGCGAGCTATCTGCCATATTCTAAGGTTAATGAATGGCCTTACCCTTCATGTTATAGTTGCCATAAGGCTGTAGGAGGCATTTGGGTTTCATAAACAGATCTTGTTTGTAGAAAATTACTGTAATTATACAACTTGAGACAAAAGACTAGAAGGACACACAACGTTCTAAAAATACGAATTCGGATCAGATAACCGTACTGTTTGGAAGTTAAATATTTAACTGTGGCTGCTAGTATATTATAAAATAGACTACATTCCCTAATCATTTAGGTGAAAATGTCCCGTAAATAAAGGAGTAATAGATAAGATAGCATAAAAAAGACGAATGTATATACATATCCAATATATGTTAAGCATTAAATCTATTGGCTAATTTTTCTCATCTTGGTGGGCCAAAATGTTTAACTGTCAGTGAGACTGAGGTGGATATTAATTGAACAAAGTGAGAGAGAAAATGAGAAGAGAACGTAATATTAAAATACAAAAAGGGCCAGTTTCTGTTCTCAAGGACTAAAATTCTTTATTATATTGACTAAAAATAAGAACTACTTAAACTTACTTAGAATATGACTTAACCATTCTACACATTTTCGAGTTTTGAAATCAATATGCGCTTTTATTTATTTTTATTAGTAACATTATGAAGTGGTAAAATCATATCTGTACTCTCTCCCTTGGAATCACCCGTCCAAATTATGATAAAAACAGAGGTCACCTTTGTATGTCTAATGTGAATATCCTCGAGTGTTTTAGCAAATATTTTCACCTGTGATTCTGGATATGAGGATAAAATTAATAATAATAAAAAATATAAATGTCAAGGGTCTATTTCGATTAATATTAAAGATAAAATGTATAGTTTCTCCCAATGAATTATAAAACAGTTCTCCCCCACCCCCAAAAAATTGCACTGCTGATTTTATAATTTTGGAATATTTGAAATTATTTTACTGAAGCCTTTCACCCATAATTGCTGTTATAATTTATCGAATCTAAACTCAAGTATTTGTTTCACAGCTATTAGGGTGTTATTATTTATAATATCTCTCAATTATCTCTTAGTTTTATGAGTTGTTGATTTTGAAATAGTGGGGTGGTAATGTTGTTAAATTGGTAGGAATTATACTGCCAACGATTAATCTTTCATCATTTGATTAAATAATAATAAAAAATTACTACGTAAGTCCATTGAAAGGGTAAGCTGGACTGTTTACATATATATATATATATATATATATATATATATATATATATATATATATATATATATATATATATATATATATATATATATATACATACATATATATATATATATATATATATATATATATATATATATATATATATATATATATAGCTTATTTGATATCGTTAAGTTTTTCTTTTCAGATCTTATTGGTTAAGTTTATTAATCATTTCCTTTTATTCTCTAATAACTAAGATTTTCTTAAGTGAAACCATCTTAAAATACTCACCATTACCTCAGCTATGCTATTGTAGTTCCTTTCATCTAAAGTTAAAAGAACAAAGTTTCGAATCAGGTTCATGTATAAGTCAATTGAAGGAACTTTTATTGTTTCTTTAAGTTTTAAGAAGTCTCATATTTATGATTCGTGGGCCTTGTGAAAGAGTGCACTTCTTTAAGAAAAATCATTATGATACTAAATAGGGCTTTTTTATTGACATAGAAAAGTAAGTCTGTTATTTAGGTTAC
>NC_090725.1:206271137-206273637 GCF_036898095.1 Palaemon carinicauda | reverse complement strand
CAAAGGCACCACTAAAATCAAGGCCAATCATACGAACTTCCTGACCACAATCAAGGGATTTCTGTACAGCATTGGAGATTGTAAAAAGTGCATCACATGCTCCAAGGCCTTTACGAAAACCAAATTGCAATCTAGGGAATAGATGATTACCTTCACCATACCTATTAAGCGTTTTGCCAAAAGACGTTAAAAAACTTTAGATAATATGGGAGTTATGGAAAATGGGGGGTAATCAGTTGGACGAGCTACCACAAACACATCTACATAAAGGACTAACATTACCAATTCTTCAACAAGTACTAAAAGCTCCTCTTCTTGCTAATTTGCGCAAAATAACAGATAACTTTGGTGCTAAGAAATCTGCAGTCTTTATAAAAAACAAAGGAAAAATACCATTTGGGTCTACACATCCATAAGCATCAAGGTCCATCAACAGAGCTTTAATTTCACGAGATCGAAAAGCTAAACTAATTAGTTTAGCATCAAAAAACAAGATTCGGGGAGTTCAAGTTTTTCATTATTCTGTTTTCTATCAAAAACATCAGCCAAAAGGGTTGACTTTTCCTTTGGACAGTGAGTGGCTGAGCCATCTGGTTTAATTAAAGGAGGAACTGTTACATCTACACCAAAGAGTGCAGATTTAAGGGTAGACCACCATTTATGTCCCTGAGTTGTACCAGAAAGGGTTTCTTTCTGGTTGAATTGTATTCATTTCACTTGAGGCATGATCTCTCTGAGCAAAAGCTCTAAGCTGAGTATAGTTATTCCCGGTCAAATAGGCCTCCTGTTTCTCCAAATAAGCACGTCTACAATCATCATTGAACCATGGTTTGTCCTTCACTCGGTACCTTAGCACACGAGAAGGGATACACCTATCAATTATGTTGACTAGATTCTCATTCAAAGGGACAACAGGATTAACACTACCATATAATTGTGACCAATTCAAGTACAAAATATCATGCAAAATTCCATTCCAATCAGCTCGAGATTTCATATAAATTTTACAAGATTATGATAAATCAGGGAAAGGCTGCTCAGTCTCCACTACTAATGAAATCAAGGCATGATCAGATGTCCCGACTGGAAAACCAACCTTAGTAATTATAATGCCAGGGGAGTCGGTGTATACGAGGTCTAAGCAATTACCAGATCTGTGAGTAGCTTCACTTATGATTTGCTCACAGCCTGATTCTGAGGCAAAGTCTAATGCTCTTAAACCATGGCGATCGGTAGTAGAGATAGAACTTGTCTCGAGTATTTTTCTCCTGCCTGGTCTTCAGCTACTGATTCTCATCTTAATTTGTTGGAAAAGAAATTGCTTCTATAAAATTTCTTATACCAGATCTAGATGTTAATCTCTGGCTACGTAGTTCAATTAGTTCTTATTCTAGAAGTTACTGTGACCATGTTGTGGAATGATCTTCCTAATCGGGTAGTTGAATAGGTGGAACTTCAAAAGTTCAAAGTTGCAGCAAATGTTTTTTTTTATTTTGAACAGGCTGAAATAAGTGTTTTATAGTTTATATACATCATATCTATATTGATGTTGTTATTGCTATTGAAATATTTTATTGCTAATTTTTTTTCATACTGTATATTTATTTGCTTATTTCCTTTCCTCACCGGGCTATTTTAATCCTATTGGAGTCCTTGGGTTTATAGCATCTTTTTGTAGCTTAGCTGAAAATAATAATAATAACAATGATATCTGTTTGATGTTGCTACTGTTTTTTAAACATTTCGGTGTTCTTATTATTATTATTATTATTATTATTATTATTATTATTATTATTATTATATATATATATATATATATATATATATATATATCATATACACACATAAACATATATATATATATATATATATATATATATATATATATATATATATATATATTTATATATATGTATGTATATATATATGTATATATATATATATATATATATATATATATATATATATATATATATATATATATATATGTGTGTGTGTGTGTGTGTTTGTGTATGTCTGTGTGTTTGAATATTTGTTTCTTCGCACAGTATGTATATATATATATATATATATATATATATATATATATATATATATATATACATATGTGTTTGTCTGTGTGTGTGTGTGTATATATAATGAGATATTTTAAGAACAGTGACAACATCAAAACAGCTATTATTGTTATTATCATTATTTTCAGCTAAACTATAACCTTGGTTGGAAAAACAGGATGCTATAAGCCCAAGGACTCCAATAGAAAAAAAAGCCTGGAGAGGAAAGGAAATAAACATATACATAAACGATATGAGAAAAAATAACAATAGATTATTTTAAAAACAGTAACAGAGTCAAAACATATGATATATATAAACTGTAAAAAGACTATTTCAGCTTACTCAACATAAAAACATTTGCTGCCACTTTGGACTTTTGAAGTTCTACCGATTCAACTACCCGATTAGGAAGATCATTCCATAACATGTCACAGTTGAAATAA
>NC_090725.1:206233637-206266137 GCF_036898095.1 Palaemon carinicauda | reverse complement strand
TCATTTCGAATTAATCCTCTAATGAAAAAGTCGAGGTATGTTCTGTAGTTTAGTTGTTAAATCTTAACTATTTCCTTTACAATGACTTTCATAAAATTTTTGTACTTTATGTAGAACCCATGGTTTCCTCGTAGCTGTTCGTTATAATGTGCTGCATAGGACTCCTGTTAGTTCTTTTTAGCATTAAATGTACTAAACCTTTTGATATGAGAGAAAATTTTGATTCAGAAAGGAGTTAGACAGGGAGACATTATCTCTACTAAATTATTTACAGCATACCTAAAAGATTCTTTTTATAATTTAATTTGAGTAAAGTAGGAATTAATATTAATAGTGAATACCTTAACAGCTTAAGATTTGCAGATGTCATAGTTCTGCTCAATGAATCATGGGAGGGAATGCAAAAGAAGATAGAATATAGGAATAGTGAAAGAAGAAATGTAGGAATGAAAATGAATAAGAGTAAAACTAAGATAATGTTCAATGAAAATGGAAAGAAACAACTAATAAAGGTAATAGACGAACATTTAAAGATTGTTAAAGAATATACTTACTTAGGAAAAACAGTAAGTGTTTCCGACATGAGAGCGAAATTAAAAGAAGTTTAAACATGGGATGAAGATCGGTTTGTAAACAAATTGAGATTATGAAACGTAAAACACCACTTTCTCTAAAAAGAAAAATATTTAATCAGATGCCTCAATCAGTATTAACTTATGCATCAAAAACTTGGACCCTCACTAACGCCTTAGAACATAAACTAGCTACAATTCAAAGAGTTATGGAAAGAATAATGACGGAAATATAACTAAGCGACAGAAAAAGAGCGCCATTGATACGAGAGCAAATTAAAGTAGAGGATATTCTAACATGTAGAAAAAAGAAATGGACAAGGTCAAGACATATAGTGAGAATGGTAGATAGTAGATGGACAATAAGTATAACAGAATGGGTACTAAGAAATTGCAAATGAAGGGGTAGGGGAGGAAGAGAAGACGATGGATTGACAAGCTAAGAAAATTTGCGGGTATAGAACAGCGTAGAAAGATCATAAACAGACAGAAGTGGCACAACATTCCGGAGGCCTTTATTCTGTAGTGGACTAATAATTTCCTGGTCATATTTTGGCAAGATAAAACTTGACTTTTGTGATGCATCCAATGTACTGCCAGCAGGGTAACTTTTCAGGCTTTGATGAGCCTGACGCATTTCCACATATAATGAACAGGAGGTGATCTGTATATGTCTTGATTTCATGTGCTCTGGCCTCTTTTTTCGTAATGAAAGAAATCGATGACATTCATTTCTAAAAAAAAAAAAAAAAAAAAAAAAAAAAAAAAAAAAAAAAAAAGAAAATTATAATAAAATAAAGTCAGCTTCATCCATACTGAGAACTTATTTACGTGAATAACCCCTTCATCGATGATGATCTGAAATTTCTTGTTTACACTTATTAATGGTCAGTGTGCTAGCAGAGGTACCTTGTCCATCCATGGCCACTTTTAAATTTTAACCTCGTTTAAAATTTATGAAACCAACTCTTGCTGGTATTAAATTTAGTTGGTTTAGTGGGAAATGCTATCGATGGTCTTGGTTTTGGATTTTCATCACTGGAATCGATAAACTTGCCATAGGGCTGTCTGACATTCTCGTGTATGATGTCTGTATCCAATGATAGTCATTTGTTGAAAGTACTATGGTATACTCTCTTTACGATGACCTTATTGCAGAAAGTTATCACTCTTTTTGCTGTCTTATTAAAAGTTACCTTTGTTGTCATCTATATATTCCTTTCATTCTTCTAGATATAGTGAATGGTAGATTCACTGATGCTATAATGGCAGCCTGCGTCCACATACCTCCTCTCTTTTTTATGTATGTGGAGGAGTTTGGTCTTCTCCACTGTAGTAAGATTGTTCCCGCCAGAAGACTTAGGAATTTCAGGAAGTTTGGTTGGCATCATAATGATAGCCAAAAATGCAGGATGAATAACGCACAACACATATGAAGATACAGAGCGTTACCAAATCCATATGCCCAGAAGCAAACTAGAGAATGTTCTGACCTGGAAACTACAGTTGGATGGAGAATAATCCAATTGTCATACAGCCAATCGGCGGCCATGATACCGAACAGATTTCGGGGATTGGTCGTGTCACCTCTACCAGCCAATCTTATGCCATAAAATAAAATCCTCAGAGCCTACAACTTACACTATGGGGTTTAGCTGGAAAAACGAAAGCTACTCCTCAACATCAACTCCAACAACCACCTCAAGAGTCCTTGAGTGAGCGTTGTTATGTACCGTACATGTAGAGTAACACTTTTTCATCGATTTCAGTAAAAGAGATCTATGCACTTGTTTCCAAATACTAAATTTCCATCATCTAGATGAAAAGGAAAGACTAGTATATGCATCCAAATGTCTGAATCTAGATAGCCAGCAATAACGTTTCTTTTATATATATATATATATATATATATATATATATATATATATATATATATATATATATATATATATATATATATATATATATATACATGTCATGAAGGCACTCATGAATCCCCAACATATTTCCATTATGTATAGCATTGTAAAGGGAGTTATTGTGTTATGTAATGCAATATGTTACTGCATTTTTATTTGTTAATTTAACGAAATATATTTGGGCCCCAAAACACAGAAGTCAAAATATTTATAAACGTATGACACCTATTGACCAGCAGAAACCTGTGATAAAATTAGGAGTCAGCTATATAGATATTCAAACAAGGAATTCAACAATCTACGATGTACTGAGGGCATCGTAGGGGAACCATGATTTAGTTAGGGATTACTGTATGAATGATTGATTTACCATCAATGACTAAATATAATTCTCTATTACTTTCAAGACCAATTTAATTGTTTCCGTGAAAATATTTACTTTTAGTTTGAGGCTAATGTATATTGGTGATTGAAGACTTGATATTGAAAATCTAAATACTGAAAACATTTTGTCTTTTGTTATATCTCAAGTCTTTATCACGTTAAGCAACGAGGAAATAAGCGTCATCATCATTTAACCAAATTTCCCTATCTCCCAGCTACTATTAATGTTTCAAGTATTTTCATTTATTTCTTGTTCACTTTTTAAAATTAGTCACTTACAAAAACGATACCAGTGGCAATCGAGCTTGATATTTTGATGGTTTTAGAAGCTAACATTTTAATTATATAATTATATCTGAAGTAATCCATGGAAATTCTCTCTACTCATTCTTTTTAGCTTTATAAAAGACATTTTCAACCATATTTCGGAGGTGGTTAATCCTTCCAGAACTATTTCCTTTCTTTGGAAAATAATTTTCACTTGTCTTACGTTTTCTAGAAAAATGAATAATATAGTTACTTTAAAAATAAGCTCAAATAGTTTTATATCCTTTAAAATTTAAAGAACTCATTTTTTTTTCTATCAATTGAACATAATTCAATGCAGCTATATTCATTGCGACTGCAACTTATTAATGATGAAGAATCTAGGAGATACAGTTTTTTTTTTTTCTCAAATTGCAGGTGACGACGGTAATGATACCAGTAGAGGTTGGATGGGCAGCAACAGTTCAATGGATGGCCGGGGACACGTTCTGTAGGGTGTTCGCCTTCTTCAGGATATTTGGCCACTACCTGTCATCCTTTATCCTTGTCTGCATATCAATTGATAGGTAAGTTTTTTTAAATTATTCTGATTTTTCTTTATTACGTTTATTTCACATGACCAATTTCTTTTTTTCTCAGAATGGTCTTTGGTGACCGGTGTTTATCCATACCTTGTTTATTTTTGTTCTATTTTCGTGCGTGATTTACTATAATATCCTCCGGCTCAGTCTTTCATGTTATTCGTGTCCTGGTATCCAATTTTAGTACCAAGAAAATAATACTTATGATGATATGATGAAGACATCACCAAAAATATATCTTTTGACAAAAAACAAGTTAAAGGTCCACATCAAAAATGTCCAAAAGAATTTTTATATAGCATAAGGTATTTTCAGTCACAAATTATTTCCGATGAGTTTTCAAATAATGTTATCACTATTGAAATGTCAACCTTAAAACTGTTGTATTCCGGAGTAAACTATGTGCAAAATAGGTAAAAAGTGAAGCTTTCAGTTATGAATCCGTCTCTTTGGGGTTTATGGAGAAGCTTTTGTAGAAAGCCAGCAAGACGGGTTTACCCTTAATTTTAAGTTCAGAGATGAATGTAGCAGTGGCTCTTTGTTGCTTGATATTTTTTTGCTTAAGGAATGTATGAATTTTATGCTTCAAAACTGATTCAGTGATGTAAATTGTCGTGTTCAGTGTCTCTTATAAATAACAGAATTGTCATTCGGCTCCTGAAAGATAATGATTTTGCGTTAGTCTATAACAAATAGAATATAATTGCTTGAAACTAATTCACATTAGCACGATGGGGTTATATGAGTAATGGGTGTTTATGGACGAGAAGTTAAAATTGAGCATGTATACAGAAAGTGTTGTAAATCCATTCTTCTGTTGATTAGGAACCGGAGGTAATTTACTTTATAAAACAAACCATAGTATGGTATCTATCACCCATTTTCCTTTATAGTATGATGTCTATCATCCATTTTCTATTAACTAACTATATATTGGTTTTATGAAACATGATAAGTATAATTGAGCACTTATTACTACAAAAGGAAATGAGTAAAACGAAGTTTGAAATAACTGGGGGGCGCGCCCAACTAGGGGGGCGTGAGGACGATACAAGGGGGGTGTGAAGCCATCTGCTCGAAATTACTTGTTTAATAGAATAATAAAATCATTAAAAGAACAAATATCTGTCATTACATACATGCATCTATCTCACTAAATTTGACCAGAAATTGTGCCTTAGTCTCATAAGTATTTCCAAATATTATATGCCATGTTTTCAAATTATCTATTCTTAAAATTGCAACTCAATTTTGCCAATTTGCTAATGTTCAAACTTTTTTTCGCTCACTTTGAACCACATGTTTCGTTTTTAGTTACTGGAATGTACTATTATTTGTTTGAGTGGCTTTCATTATTAAAATGTAATACAAACAGAAATCTGTTTTCCTGTACAATGCTAGGAAAAAAATGTAAGAATCATTTCATATAAGAAAAAAGAGAGGAGTGGGGGCGTACGGGTCTACTGGAAGCAAAAAGGGGGCGTCAGGTAAGATAGTTTGGGAGCCACTGGATTAGATAATTAGAACAACGCCTAATTACTTGCCCATGTGGCTGGCGTGCGCTGCACATCCAAGTACCACCTGCCAGAACAGAGGAGCACTGAATTAATGTTAACTGGCGAGCAAAGCATGCCAAGGCTGGGCAAAAACTAGTTTGAATTACGTGATCAATCAGATAATTAGAATAATGCCAGAATACTAACGCACAGGCTAACGCGAGTACAGAAACATTGTAGGTTGCAAATAGTCCGGAAGATATATTACAGTACCATAAAAAAAAACTTTTCTTTCTGCTTAAATCCGTTTCATTATTCATAAGTCTCCTACCTTAGGGATGCAATTAGTAGTCTTGTTTTGTTTTGCATAAATAGAGAAAAATGTATGTCTAAAATGCAACAATGACACAATATAAATTCCACATTATTCAGAAATATTTCACATTTCAGTTCTAGAAAATTAGATTCATTGCTAGTTCATTTTAATAGTTCAATGCACAACGATGGATCTGACAATTTTTTGCTAAGAAATTTTTATCATTTCTATGAATAATTGTTAGTCCTCAGATTAGCAAACCACATTGTTATTTTCTTTTCAGATATTTATATTCAGATGTGTAATGTATGTGATTGTTTTTATTATTATAGTTTATCCTCCCCTTGGATTTTGTAGTACATAGAATAGTTGGGGATGGTGGAGAAGGATTGGACTGGATTAATGACAGGTAATTAGCTGACCTGGAGTATGCTGATGACGCTATCCTCAATAGCAGAACACCAAAGAACTTGCAAAGCTTGCTGACCAGAATACATGAAATATCACATTGAGGCTGTGCTTAAGATAAATAGAAGAAACATAGAGATGATGAGAACGTAATATCCAATGGAAGATGAAATATCATTGGAAGGAGAAAGGATTAATCAGGTGAAATCATTTAAATATATAGGAATCATAATCTCAAATACAAGATCTTTAGAATTTGAGTTTGATAAAAGATTGAAAGAAAAAAATCAGATAATGGCTAGGTTAAGTAAAATTTGGAAATCAAATCGTCTGGAATTATATATAAAAATCAGGATATATATTAGTTTAGTGAGATTAGTGTTACTATATGGACATGAGTCGTGGTATAATAATGAAACAATTTCTAACAGATTTTGTAGATATGAGAAAAAAAAAAAAAAAAAAAAAAACAGAAGAATATAGGGAGTTAGGAAGGACAGGATTAGAAATGAAACTATGATATGTAGATGAGATCATGGTGAGAGGTAGATGGAGATGGTTTGGGCATGTTCTTTGCGCTCCCTAAGAGAGATTAGTTACCAATCTTTTAATTGGGCTCCGCAAGGCACTAGAAGAGTTGGAAGACCCAGTCCTACATGGCTGAGGACTAGGAAATGTGAAGTAGGAGATGATGAATGGAGACGACGCGAAATCTAGCTGAGGCCCTTTGCGTCAATTGGTGTAGGAGGAGGTAATGAAAAATATTATTATTATTATTATTATTATTATTATTATTATTATTACCATTACTGCTGTAGTTGCCTGTTGTCTTTACCTTTTATTTATGTCAAATAATAAAGCCCAAGAGAATTATGCCATCCCCTATTATTTTCAGATTTGTAACCACTTCCATTTTCAGAACTCCCGCAAAAGTTTCGTCAGATCTTAGGAAAATTTCGAAAACGAAAGAGCATTTGCTTATTCTTAGAAAGAATGCGTAACAAAATTTTTCTGAAAAGATATAGGCCAATTTCGCATGCAATGAAAAAGATTTATCTTTAAGAGGGGGGAAGCGAATTAGATAGGGTAGATTCCTTCGAAATGCATTTTCCATGTTTTCTTATAATTCTTTCATGACACAATGTTAGTTGAAATTCTATTTATACAATTGATACTATCTGATGTATAACATTTGCTAATAAAACCAAAATAAGAACCATCTAATTTTCAAAATTTCTGTCCCCTTTTTGTTTTTTGTAAATTAACTAGGAACAACCATTTTATCATCAGAGTTAAGAGTCCTGGTGTTCTAAGATAGAACAACATTTGCAAAGTTTGATTATTAAAAAACTACCTATAAAATACATTAACCACTTTTAGGTCCGGCCAGGGATAAAATCATCCTACATCTCTGTAAATATGCCAAAATAGTATCCAGTGGTGAGTCGAGGTCTGATAGATTTTCATATTTGATTGGCTTATATTGAAAATATTCGAGAACTAAGTAGTGTGATTAAATATTGTTAGATTACTCAATGATCTTCTCATCTTCCCTTTAAATATTAAATATTTTTTACAATTGTTTGCATTATATATACGTAGTTATCTTTGTACGTTTATTTCATTACTATCTTGGTGCTGTTAGTGTTTTGGTTTCTGTTATTATTATTTGCACATTGATGATTTTTGCATTTACCAGTGTGAATATTGTTAAACGTTGTTAAGCTTTCTTTGTTTTATGATAAAGGAGTAAATGTAGTCCGTTGGGACAGGCGTAAACTTTCTTATTACTGCACTTGTCAAAGAGATTTTTTCATGAAGAAAATTTATTTTCATCTCTGTTTTCAATACGATAATATGGAGTTACTTTCACAATTTAGGAAACATCGTGATTTAGTTCTGCCTTGCCAAGAGTGAAACACGGGATTGAGACTTAGTATTGGGGTAAGCTAAGAATACGGCAGTTTAAGAGGTTTCGCATGAGGGCTGTGTAGCCCCATCCCCAGGAAGGTAAGGATACAGCTTCTAGGTTAGGTTAGGTGGGGAACCTTAAGTTAGGTGGTGTTCTGGTGTTTGTTTCCCTTTCAAAAAGTTGATTTTCGGCATAACTTTTGAAATTTTACACCTGATCTGTCCCAACCAAACTACAAAAGCCCCATAGATACACACCCTATCTATATAACCCATATATTTTCTTTCTATTTTGATATACAAAATCTTTTAACTTTACCTAATAATACAACTGATGGAAATTTCTCCTCACTTGCACCATAAATCAATATCATCATCATCCTCATCACCATCATCATTCTATACTATCATTTATATTCTTTACAATTGTGGATGAAGATAAATTTTCATTTTGAAGTGGTTGACACAAAATTATAGATTTTCACGACTAAATGTTACATTACCTTATCATTGGTGATGAGCACTGAGGAAGCAGCGAAATTAAAAAAAAATAAATAAATAAATAAAAGTAATTTCGAGCTTAAGCCTACTCTTCCCTAGTATCACCATGTCAAACTGAAAACAAATTATAATCTCTATAAATTTCCCAGACTACCAAAGATGAAATTACTTACATTTCTACCATATCCAGGGGTTGATTATAGGCACATAGCTCCTATACGCTTGTAAAGGATATAAGGAAATTCTTGTTTATATATACTTACATTTGTTTAAAAGTAGATAAATAACCCTAATAGCATTATTTTTGCGAACGCTGGTAAGAAGGACAAAGCTAACAGACTCATAAAGTTCTTGGATGAATGAAGGGAAGTATTCATGGGATGATTTATGGATGAAAGAAAGGAAGGTGATGAAAAACAAGTCTAAAAAAGAAAGATTTGCGCAAAAAGAATAGCGTTCGACATCGAAGGTTCAGCTATTTCAGAGAAGATAGTTTCATAGATACAGACACAAGCTGTTAGCCTTTCCCATGCAATTAGTGTGTCATTGTTTTAACTTTCCAATTATTTATTTCTTTTTTTCAAATATTTTCTGCATTATGAATGCAAAGTGACTGAAGTAGATTTCTATCTGCAAATTTGGTTTTTACTCATCGTGCTATTTTTTCCTAAAACGGAGGATACGTTTTCGAAATATGATTTTTTCTAGATTACGGGGATTTTTATTTCATTGTCATACTTTGGATAATTCAATGTTTTTCGTATAGTTTTACCATACGGTGCACGTTTATAAAACAAAAGAGTTAAAAGAATCCTTTTAAAAGAGTTTTCAAAGAAGACTATGATTATATTTTTCTGTAATTCCAAATGACACTAAAACCTTAATGCCAGTGTTCACATGTATCTTCCTTTATGACTTTTTTTTTTTAAAGTATGGTTATTATGTGAAAAAAACTATTCAAATATTCTTTACGTGGTGCATCATTCGTGATATATGTCTTGACAGACCTCTTTTAATTGTTGTTTTATATGCAATTTTTTTTATTCTGATAATAAAATGACAGTGACAAGTTGCACATAATCAGATATTATCTGATTAACCAGCATGGAGGAATCTTACTTCGAACATAAACATTTATATTTCATCTAGTCTTCTATATAAAAATTGCACTTTTTTAATGCATCAATAAAACAACCTCATGAAATTTGAAGTAAATCTGCTATTAGAATTTATTTGCAAATCACGTTCAGCGTTACATGACGTCTCGTAAGGTGGAAATGTGGCGTCCATTTGGACTTGAGTGGTGGCGCAGTTTATGAATTCCTGCATCCTTCGACTCGAGGCTCAGTCACGTTGTGGTCAACATAAAGTGCGATGGCAACATAAATGTTTTGACGAGCTTGATCTCATTTTATTTACGACGGTTTAGCGAATTTGCATTAAAACTGGATAAAGAAACATAATTTTTTCTAAATCCTAATTTGAATTTTAATGCTATTTTCCTATTTTAAAGACTTAAAAGATATCTCTTGAGGGTATTTAATAAAGTTGAAACGCAAGTGGATCGCGAATCTTTCAATAGAGGAGCATGTGTTACGTTTGATCACTAAATATTTACTGAAGATCTTTAATGTCTGCTTATTGTTCTTGCTTTCTTCACATGTCTTTTGAGAAAAAAACGTAACATTTCTTGCTTGTGAAAAGAAAAGATTCTGAAGCGACCTCACGTTACCTCACGCTTCATTCCGTCGCCCAACTATTAAAATTTCTCCCGTTATTTTCCTGATTCAAGAAGCTCTTGCGATGCCTCATTCGGGATTAGTCCTCACTCCTTTTTAAAAGAATTTCTGCATATTTTTAATCATTTGAATTCTTGGTTTTAGTATTGGTAAAATAATCACCTTCAATGTCAATTTAATATGCACTGCTCCAGTCACTGACTTCAATAAACATAAAATAATTGCTTTGCGCGACAATGTCTGCTGTACTCGTTTCATGAGATAGATTACTTTTCGTATGTATCATTGATATCAAGGAGAATCTATTCTATTGGCTCGTACTGGCTGTAATCCATGCTATGATTAACACAGGCGACGATATTAGCATGACCTCACCCTAATGAATTAAAACTAAAAGGACATTCAAATTAGTTAATGAGACTAATAGTCAACATAATTTAGCAACGGTATAGATGAAAGTGTATCCTATTGGTTGTTTCTTATATTAGAAAGTTAAATATCTAATCAACCCAGTCTAATGGATACTTCTATGCTCGGGTTTATTCACTTATTCTTTTATAATTCATTTTGATATTTTTTCTCCCTTTATTGCATAATTTCGCCAAATATTTGTATCAAACAATGTTTAAACACCAATTTACCTTGCCTATCCAAATGTTGTCAATGAACCTGTAAATATTTAGTTTAAAGCAAGACATAAATATGTATGATATTCTCAATAAGGATCTTGAGATTTGTGATCGTTCTTAGGTATGATAAATTTTCTGTGTATGGTAATTTGTCAATAATTGTTTCTATAGCTTATTTAATTGGTAATTGATATTTCTAAAAAATATTGATAACTCAATTTATCTTATACCTCATTTTTATTTGTATATCGTACAACCCTTGTTTTAGATGAAATAGGGGAGTTAATTTCCAATTATTTTCTCATGAAACACTTTTAATTATTTCCCTTGTGAAAATTTCTCATTTCTTAACATCTCTCACTTCCTTTTCATTTCTCGAATGTGGTGTCTTGCTTTCTTTGTGTTCTTTTCTGCTTCGAAATAATCTCCCACCACATTAAAATAAACTTTTCTTTCTCTTGTGTAGTCTCAGTTTCTTTCCTAGGGTGATCTTTGTGAAGCTTAAACTTGAATCGAATATTTTTGTCTCTCTTTATAGTTTATTTATGAAAGATTTATTTCAAGGGGGTTACTGTTCTTAGAATATTTTATATCAATTGCTCATTAGTTTTCTTGTAGTTTATTTACTTCTTTATTCCCTTTCCTTACAGGACTATTTTGCCCTGTTGGAGTCGTTGGGCTTATAACATCCTGCTTTTCCATCTAGGGTTTTAGCTTAGCTATTGATAATAACAATATTAACATTAATAATAATAATAATAATAATAATAATAATAAATTTGAAGTTCAAATTCTTTAATACTAATATCAAGACACTTTCTGTAATAATGAATATTATCTAAAAAACAAAAATAAACCTGTACTGTGCGTTGTCATAGAAACTAAATACACGAGTTTTTTGTAATAATAATTATTTTGATTTCTATATTCATAGTTTTAAACAGAAATTTAAATTATCTCATTACGTCTTGAAATTAATTGTAAGTAATACCATAAGCTATGAATTATATTTATGTTGGTTTGATCATATTCTTTATATTGTGTTTTGTATTATTTCTCATTCTCAAAAATTTTGCATGAAGAGACATAGATGATAAGCAAGATGCATCATAATATACTGATAAAGGAAGAAGATTCAAAATTCAAGAATATTTTGAGAGCAATGTTCAAAATATAATCCATAGAATAAGCTGGTCACGGCTCAATAAAGAAGTAGAGAATTTTTAAATAATATTTAATTGGGTTTATGCATTATGTTCAGCGCAGCGATGGAGATTCCCAGATGAGAGATCAATACTGTTCCTTTTTGTGTCTGTAACCTCATTATCCTAGTGATCTAATGATGAGGGGTTTTGGGTAGCCTATAGGATTATCAGCTGAGTTATCTACGTCCATTTTCTGTCCCTCCCTGGTCCTAGCTTGGGTGGAGTATGGGCTTGGGTGCTTGAGAGTAGCCTACACTCGGGCAAGCTGTTCTATCTTATTACTTTCCCTCTTGATTTGTTAAAAATTTCATAGTTCGTGTGGGAGATATTTATTTTGATGTTACTGTTCTTAAAATAGTTTATTTTTCCTTGTTTCCTTTCCTCAATTGGCTATTTTCCTTGTTAGAGTCCCTGGGCTTGTAGCATCTGCTTTCTCAACTAGACTTCTAAGCAAGCAATAATAATAATAATAATAATAATAATAATAATAATAATAATAATAATAATAATAATATATGGTCAGTTTCCAAGGCATTGTCCTGCTAGGACATTGTCACTGTCCCTAGCCTCTGCTATTCATGAGCAGCCTTTAAAACTATTAAAGAAAGTCTAAATCAATCAAAAAAGATGTATTGATGAAAGCACCCTGCCTGCCTCAGTAAAAAAGTTGGATAGATTATTTGGTATTCATAACATGATGTGATACAGACATTACATATACATATAATATAAATGTTTATACTGCAACTCTAATGTTGCTCGACAAGTGAAATCCACCAAGAACAATGATCTGCAGATTATCAAACAAAAGATATCATAAAATGATTAACTATTTTTTCATACCCTCAAGAAACTTTGTAAAAGTTAACTAAGGTTATTAGTAGTCTGGACCTTCTTCCTCTTTTATGTATATATATATATATATATATATATATGTGTGTGTGTGTGTGTGTGTGTGTGTATAACTGAATTGCGAAATTTAAGGGAATAAACGTTATTTTCAAATATAAACTTTAAATTAAAAAAAACATGGTGCTGAAGCCAAAGTTTAGTGATTTTGTTATTCATGCTGAAAACACACAATACATAATTTACCTTGTGTTCTGATTAGTCTGGCTTCGGGAAGGATTTTCTCACCTATCCATACACAAAACATGCATCATAGATATATTTTTATGCTTATTTGTGCAGAAATAAACTTTCTTGGATGAAGCTATTATTCCTTCATCACCATAACATCGTCAAAATCAAATTTATGATAAAGATGACAAGAAAGTATTAGTTCCCTTCAAATTTATATATATATATATATATATATATACTGTATATATATACATATATATATAAGTATATATATATATATATATATATATGTATATATATATATATATATATATGTTATTATTATCAATTGCTAAGCTATAACCCTAGTTGGAAAAGCAAGATGCTATAAGCCCAGAGGCCCCAACAGGGAAAATAGCCCAGTGAGGAAAGGAAACAAGGAAAAGTGATAAGACTTTATTAGATTAGCACTTTCGTGTATCATGACATCATCGAGCTCACGGTTAACAAGAAAACACCCGAACATATTAGTCATAGAGGACATGGAATCCCTGTGCAGTCAGTTTCTAGATAACCCCAGATACGTCGGATAGAAAGAAAAAGTTAAAAAGCAATCTAATATGTTCTTTAGTGTTCCTGTGTTATCCTGTTCTCTTAAATCCGACTAATCTCCGATTCTCAGGAGACTAACCGGTTCGTATTTTAATACCTAGTCTAACTTTGATAATAACACCCAAAAATACTTACTCACATAGAAACTAACATACACACACAAACATATATACAGTATATATATATATATATATATACATATATATATATATATATATATATATATATGTATATATATATATATATATATATAGATATACATATATATATATATGTATATATATATATATATATACATATAAATATATATATATATATGTGTATATATATATATATATGTATGAATGTATGTCTATATATATATATATATACATATATACGTGTGTGTGTGTGTGTGTGAATATACATGTATATATATATATATATATGTGTGTGTGTGTGTGTGAATATACATGTATATATATATATATATATGTGTGTGTGTGTGTGTGTTTATATATATGTACATAAATATATATATATATATATATATATACATATATATGTGGCCGCGGGGGCATAAAAACAATTAGAATAGCGCCAACGTTATCCCTGCGTGTCGTAAGAGGCGACTAAAAGGGACGGGACGAGGGGGCTGGGAACCCCCTCTCCTGTATAAAAATCCTACTAGGCATCAACAAAGAGATGGAGCTGGGGGGAGAGTGACTGCTCCCCGCACTCTAGTTTTGGGGTGTCTGAATATGCGTGGATGTAGTACGATAGAGAGTAAAAGATGTGAGATTGGAAGTATGTTTAGAAGTAGAAGGATGGATGCATTGGCCTTGTGTGAGACAAAGATGAAAGGAAAGGGTGAAGTGATGTCTGCTGAAATGTCTGGTAGAGTGTCTGGGATTGAAAGGGGAAGAGCGAGAGAGGGTGTGGCTTTATTGCTGAGGGAATGGATGACAGGTAAAGTAGTGGAATGGAAGGAGATATCATCTAGGTTAATGTGGGTAAGGGTTAGGTTGGGTAGGGAATGTTGGGCGTTTGTCAGTGCGTATGGGCCAGGTAGTGAGAAAAGTGAAGAAGAGCGGAATGAGTTCTGGAATGAATTAACTAGGTGTGTAGAAGGACTGGGTAGAAGGAATCATGTAGTTGTCATGGGTGATTTAAATGCTAGAGTGGGCGCTGGAGAGGTAGAAAGTGTCATTGGGAAGTATGGCGTACCAGGTGAGTAGTGAGAGACTGGTAGATATGTGTGTTGAACAAGAGATGGTGATAAGTGCTAGCTTTTTTAAAAAGAAAGATAAAAATAAGTATACATGGGTAAGAGTGGCATATGGAAGAGTAGTAGAAAGGGCATTAATAGATTATGTGTTGATAACTAAAAGAATGTTTGGAAGATTGAAAGACGTGCACGTGTTTAGGGGTATGGCCAACGGTATGTCTGATCATTTTTTGGTGGAAGGAAAATTAGTTATAGCAAAAGAGTGGGGGAATAGAGTAGGTGGATGTAAAAGGGAGCTAGTGAGGGTTGAAGAGCTAATAAAACCGGGGGTAAAAAGTAAATATCAGGAAAGGTTGAAAATGGCATATGACGAGGTGAGAGTAAGAGAAACTGGTAATTTGGAGGAGGAGTGGAAGTTAGTAAAAGAAAATTTTGTTGGGATTGCAAGTGATGTATGTGGCAAGAAGGTTGCTGGAGGCAGCATGAGGAAGGGCAGTGAATGGTGGAATGAAGGAGTGAAGGTAAAAGTGGAAGAGAAAAAGAGGGCTTTTGAAGAATGGCTCCAGAGTAATAGTATAGAGAAGTATGAAAAATATAGAGAGAAAAATGTGGAAGTAAAGCGCAAGGTACGTGAGGCAAAGAGGGCCGCTGACCTGAGGTGGGGTCAGGGACAGGGTCAGTCATATGAAGAGAATAAGTAGTAGTTTTGGAAAGAAGTGAAGAGAGTAAGGAAGGCTGGCGCAAGAATTGAAGAGACAGTGAAAGATGGAAATGGAAGGTTGTTAAAAGGAGAGGAGGCAAGGAAAAGGTGGGCGGAATATTTTGAACATTTGCTGAATGTTGAGGATAATAAGGAGGCAGATATAATTGCTGTTGCAGGTGTTGAGGTGCCAGTGATGGGAGATGAGAATGAGAGAGAGATTACAATAGAAAAAGTGAGGAGGGCACTAGATGAAACGAGAGTAGGAAAAGCATCTGGTATGGATGGTGTGAAAGCTGAGATGTTGAAGGAAGGGGGTGTGACTGTACTTGAATGGTTGGTGAGATTGTTTAATATGTGATTTGTGTTGTCAATGGTACCAGTAGATTGGGTTTGCGCATGTATTGTATCACTATATAAGGGTAAGGGAGATGTGCATGAGTGTTGTAATTCAAGAGGTATTAGTTTGTTGAGTGTAGTTGGAAAAGTGTATGGTAGAGTAATGATTAATAGGATTAAGGATAAAACAGAGAATGCAATCTTGGAAGTACAGGGTGGTTTTAGAAGAGGTAGGGGTTGTATGAATCAGATTTTTACAGTTAGGCAGATATGCGAGAAATATTTAGCAAAAGGTAAGGAGGTGTATGTTGCGTTTATGAATCTGGAGAAAGCATATGATAGAGTTGATAGGGAAGCAATGTGGAATGTGATGAGGTTATATGGAGTTGGTGGAAGGTTGTTGCAAGCAGTGAAAAGTTTCTACAAAGGTAGTAAAGCATGTGTTAGAATAGGAAATGAAGTGAGTGATTGGTTTCCGGTGGGAGTGGGGCTGAGACAGGGATGTGTGATGTCGCCGTGGTTGTTTAACTTGTATGTTGATGGAGTGGTGAGAGAGGTGAATGCTCGAGTGCTTGGACGAGGATTAAAACTGGTAGGCGAGAATGATCATGAATGGGAGGTAAATTAGTTGTTGTTTGCGGATGATACTGTACTGGTAGCAGACACAGAAGAGAAGCTTGACCGACTAGTGACAGAATTTGGAAGGGTGTGTGAGAGAAGGAAGTTGAGATTTAATGTGGGTAAGAGTAAGGTTATGAGATGTACAAGGAGGTGGATCAGTTTAAGTACTTGGGGTCTGTTGTTGCAGCAAATGGTGGAGTGGAAGCAGATGTACGTCAGAGAGTGAATGAAGGTTGCAAAGTGTTGGGGGCAGTTAAGGGAGTAGTAAAAAATAGAGGGTTGGGCATGAATGTAAAGAGAGTTCTATATGAGAAAGTGATTGTACCAACTGTGATGTATGGATCGGAGTTGTGGGGAATGAAAGTGATGGAGAGACAGAAATTGAATGTGTTTGAGATGAAGTGTCTAAGGAGTATGGCTGGTGTATCTCGAGTAGATAGGGTTAGGAACGAAGTGGTGAGGGTGAGAACGGGTGTAAGAAATGAGTTAGCGGCTAGAGTGGATATGAATGTGTTGAGGTGGTTTGGCCATGTTGAGAGAATGGAAAATGGTTGTCTGCTAAAGAAGGTGATGAATGCAAGAGTTGATGGGAGAAGTACAAGAGGAAGGCCAAGGTTTGGGTGGATGGATGGTGTGAAGAAAGCTCTGGGTGATAGGAGGATAGATGTGAGAGAGGCAAGAGAGCGCGCTAGAAATAGGAATGAATGGAGTGGTTTTGTGACGCAGTTCCGGTAGGCCCTGCTGCTTCCTCCGATGCCTTATATGACCGCGGAGGTAGCAGCAGTAGGGGATTCAGCATTATGGAGCTTCATCTATGGTGGATAATGTGGGAGGTTGGGCTGTGGCACCCTAGCAGTACCAGCTGAACTCGGTTGAGTCCCTGGTTAGGCTGGGGAAACGTAGAGAATAGAGGTCCCCTTTTTTGTTTTGTTTCATTTGTTGATGTCGGCTACCCCCCAAAATTGGGGGAAGTGCCTTTGGTATATATATATATATATATATATATATATATATATATATATATATATATATATATGTGTGTGTGTGTGTGTGTGTGTATGTGTGTACATAAATATATATATATATATATATATATATATATATATATATATATATATATATATATATATATATATATATATATATGTATATATATATATATATATAATTGTTATTACTTGCTAAGCTACAACCCTAGTTTGATAAGCAGGATGCAATAAGCCCAGGGGCTCCAACAGGGAAATAGTCCAGTGAGCAGAGGAAATAAGGAAATAAACAACAAGAAAAATATAAGAATAATAAAATTTAAACAAATATTTCATATATAAAATATAAAAACACCAAAATAATAAGAGCAAGATAACTTTAACCCAAAACAGTGTAAGACTATAGTACAGAGGCTATGACACTACCAAAGACTAGAGAACAATGATTTTATTTTGGACTGTCCTTCTCCTAGAAGAGCTGCACACCATAGCTAAAGTCTCTTCTAAACTTTCTAAGAAGAAAATAGCCACTGAACTATTACAGTGCATCAGTTAATCCTTTGAGAAAGAAGAATTGTTGGGTAATATCAGTGTTGTTAGATGTATGAGAACAGAGGAGAATGTGTATAGAATAGGCCAGGCTATTCGGTGTATGTGTAGGCAAAGGAAAAAATGAACCAGAAAGAGGAATCCAATGTAGTACTGTCTGGCCAGTCAAAGGACCCAATTACATTCTAGCAGTAGTATCTCAACCGGTGGACGGTGCCCTGGCCAGGATACTACACTTTCTAAGTAGAGATACCATAGGCTAGTGATACTAGGTTCGTTGCTGTGAGCGATCAGACGAAAATCTCCAATCATAACATATCCGCACTGGCTAGCGTGGTAATGAAAACTAGCGAAACCAAGACATGAATCAGGCCTTTATCCTGCAGTGGACTAAATACACCTACATTTGTTTGTTTGTTGTTGTTGTCGATCTGTACATATACTGTACATGAATTCATATATATATATATATATATATATATATATATATATATATATATATATGTATATATATATATATATAGTATATATATATATATATATATATATATATATATATATATATATATATATATATATAGTATATATATATATATATATATATATATATATATATATATACAGGTATATATATATATATACAAATATATATATACATATATATATATATATATATATATATATATATATATATATATATATATATATATATATACTATATATATATATATATATATATATATATATATATATATTTTATATATATATATATATATATATAATATATATATATATATATATATGTATATATGGGTCTGGGACTTTTCATCTAAAGCACTTTCGTCTAAAGTACTTTCGTTTAAAGTACTTTCGTTTAAAGTGCTTCCGTCTAAATGTATTTCGGTCTAAAGGCACTTTGGTCTAAAAACACTTTAGACTAAAGGCACTTTAGTCTAATGGAACTTTTGTGTTAATAGCCGTTCTTTTACCTATTGGTTATTTTGGCATAAAGGATTTGCAGATAAGGACTTGTTCGGTTAAATATACTTTTGGATAATAAACCTAACCTAACCTAACTTAACCTAACCTAAAAGAACGGCTATTAACAGAAAAACACCAACGTTTGTTTGTATATTGCTGTTGTTGATCTGTACATATATATGAATTTATATATATATATATATATATATATATATATATATATATATATATATATATATGTGTGTGTGTGTGTGTGTGTGTGTGTTTGCTTCACGCGTGTACTTGGGGGTTTTATTAGGATTCCGCCAAATAAAACGAAGCCACTTCCACCTAGTATTTCATAACATTCGTAGCGTCTGGATATGGTTTTATGTGAAACCTGTTGGCCGTATAACACAAAACTCGTCTTGTGTCCAGTGCAGAAAGCTATTGGATTTTGCGAAATTTATTATGTTCACGGACTCCTTGCGTGTGACAAGTAAGGATTGTTGGAGTTTTCTGAACTTTGGTGGTGGAAATCCTTAGATTTTATTTCATTTATACTATGTTCAATATAAAGCTAAACGAACTGGTATAAATGGTGTTTGTATGAACTAAAATATACACGGTCGTAACACTCTCTCTCTCTCTCTCTCTCTCTCTCTCTCTCTCTCTCTCTCTCTCTCTCTCTCTCTCTCATAATCTTTCCTTGGTATTAACATTCATAAACATTGTACAAGGTTTAATACATCAGTTTACAGAAAACCAACGTTAATAGGTCTGTGCACTAAATTTTCCTTTTTTATTCTTTTACAATATAAAGGAAATCTTGTCTGCAATCTCACTTAAAGAGCATATAACCTTTGTTCTAATTTCCTCAACATTCATAAAGAACTAATGAACAGTATATGAAAAAAAATACTTTACAATAATGGATTTACCTATAATTTTACTGATACTTACATAGGGAAAACGCTAAACAGAACTTATGCTACTTCATATGAAAAGCAATTGAATGTTCCTCGGAAAAATATCTTCCTTACTATTCCATGTTTAGAGTCCAACAGATTTGAGATAAGAAATCACTGAAGTAGAATTACATGTGAATTTTATACACAGGTTTCAATGAATATCGTGTTTTCCCCCTCAAATGCAATGGGTAAATTTTTAAAGTTTAAAGATCGGGTTTCAGATTATCTTTGTTTAGGTGTCATATATGAGTATAAGTGTGATCACTGTAATGTATCATATATTGAGAAAAGGGAAAGGCATTACCGACCAAGATTGTCTCAGCAATTTGACCGTTCACCTAGAAAAGGTAGTTATTTGGCAAAACCACCCTACTCTGCTACTAGAGACCATTTGCAGAGTGAGACCCACCCAATGCCAAAACGGAATTTTTCCCTTTTTCCCACTTTGCGGGGACCTTCTAATAATTGAGACAATATACCAACACCAACTCAAACTAAACCAAACTAAATAAGAGTTATCTTACATTTTTTATTAATTTGTGTGAGTTTGTACCACTGGTGCTTTGAATTTTATTATTGTATTTAGATTAATATTTTAGTTTAAAGTCATTTTATTTCATAGAGTTTTATTATGTTCGGTTTGAAGGCTTAGCGAAGTATGTTTTAACTTTCCCAAAGCTAAGCAATAGAGATGTAAAGTATATCATAATGGACATGTATATGTATATATATATATATATATATATATGTGTGTGTGTGTGTGTGTGTGTATGTATGTGTTTATGTATATATAATAGAATATGTGATGCCTGGCAGTTGATATTACTCGAATTAATATGGACTGTCAAGGGTCACTTGTCTTAATTATATAGTCACTCCTCATCACAAGGAACTGGCTATCCTTTGATGAATTTAGCTAATTCTGTAGATTAACACAGTCTATGGAAAGTGAAATTTACAGAATGGCCTTAAGTCCCGGGGGTCGTGTGTGCTAAGAATCTCCTGGTTTACAAATACATACATACATATACCAAGGCACTTCCCCAAATTTGGGGGGGTAGCCGACATCAAACAAATAAAACAAAAAAGGGGACCTCTCCTCTCTACGTTCCTCCCAGCCTGACAAGGGACTCAACCGAGTTCGGCTGGTACTGCTAGGGTGCCACAGCCCACCCTCCCCCGTTACCCACCACAGATGAAGCTTCATAACGCTGAATCCCTTACTAAGAATTGGTAAATAGAATTTTAGAACCCTGAATCAGATTGGGAAGTTACAGCAAGGGGAAATTAAAACTATTTCATAAAGTTTGGATGTCTTGGCTGTAAGTGAAATATTACAAGGGTAATGGTAAAGAAATCTTAGCCCAAGGCAATGTATATATATATATATATATATATGTGTGTGTGTGTGTATGTATGTATATATATATATATATATATATATATATATATATATATATATATATATATATATATATACTTAAGAAGAACAGATGGAGTTGGAAGAGAAGGGGTAGCAATGATATTGACACCAAGAGCAGAAAGGCCATTAACAGAATGGAGAGCTGTAAACAGTAGATTATTACTTGCAAAGTTTGAATCAAACCAATGCAACATGAGTATCATAGTTTGCTATGCACCAGCAAATGATTCCACAGAAGAAAGGAAAGAGGAATACTATGAAGAACTGCAGAGGGTAATAAATGAGAGCCCAGAGAGAGATATGAAAATTGTGATTTGTGATTTCAATGCTAAAGTTGGAAGGAGTAATCAAGATATAGAGAATTTGATGGGTGTTGAGGGTCTTGGCGAAGTTGTAAATGAAAATACTGCAATTGACATGGACTTCATTATGTGGAATTCACAAAAATAAAATAGATCACATAGCTCCTCATTGCCACACTGAAATTAAAACTGTAAACACCCAACAGATATGTAGATTGAATACCTAGGTTTAATAGAACTAAGCCTCTAGAAGATAAGCATAGAGAAACTTTTGCAATTGAGTGTAGGAAACGATTTGCAGTCTTAGAAACATTAAGAGACGCAGAGCAGACAATTAATGAAGAATGGTGTGAAATTAAGAACATATATCAGTCAATTGATAGTGAAGTTTTAGGGCATGCAGTTACAAGGAGAAAAACATGGATATAAAATGATACATGGGATAAAAAGGAGACAAAGACATAAATTGACTGTTGAAAATTTTCCTGGATGTAATGAAAATTACAAGGTTGAGCATGCTGTTTTACAGTATTGATAATGAAGTCAAAAGAAAAGCCAGGAATGACTGGAGAAAATATTTAGACAGGAAAGCAGATGATGCTGAAAAAGCTATGAATTCAGGGAGTGTCTATGGTGTCGGAATTGTTCATAAAATTATTGATGAGATCTCGAATGGGGCAAAGAAGAGAAAACATATATACCCATCAAAAAGAGAGACGGGTCTGTTTTAACAACAGAAGATAAAGGAAGGAAACGTTGAATGAAACACATCAGCGAGGTCATGAATAAGAGAAATGTAGGGAATAATTTGGTTGATATACATGAAGCTGAGGAAGACCTTGATGTGCCCATGAATGAAATTACTGTCTTTTAAGTTGAAGCTATCATTAAAAAACTCAAGAGATGATACTGGCCGAAAATGAAATGATTCCCAGAATACTTACAAGATTATTTTGTAGAATATGACATGAAAAGGCAATATCTGATGAGTGGGAGCTAGGAGTGTTGGTAAATAGGGCAAAAAAAGGGAGCTTTGACGGATTTCAATAATTAAAGTTATCACACGTCAGTTGCCATGAAAATATACAGTATACTCATTCTAAAGAGACTAGACAGAAAGCTTGATTAGAAGTAAAATTCAGATAAGGTAGAAGTTGTACTGACCAAATTTACATTTTAAGACATGTGATACAGCAATGTGTAGAATAAAGAAATCCACTTATGATGTCATTTTTGGTTTATGAAAAAGCCTTTGATAGTGTACACCAGCCAATTGTGGAGTTCCTCATAAATATGTAAATTTGATTAAGTCTGCTCATGAGCATAGCAAGTGCAAAGTTAATGTTAGTGGAGTCGTATCAAATATATTTCTAGTGAACAGTAGAGTACAACAAGGGAATGTGTTATCACCTATGTTGTTTATCCTTTTTATGGATTTTGTAATGCATAGAATTGAGGATGGTGAAGAATGATTGGACTGGATTGGTAAGAGGAAATTAGCTGACCTAGAGTATCCTCATGACGCTGTCCTTATTAGCAGAACACCATATTGCTTGAAAAGCTTGCTTACTAGAATTCATAAATACCACATGAGGTAGGGCTTAAAATCACAAGATGAAAGACCGAGATGATGAGATCGGAATATACAATAAAAATGAAATATCAATGGAAAGAGAAAGGATTAATGAGGTGGAGTTATTCAAATTTTTATGAACTATGATATCCAATACAAGGTCTTTAGTATTTGAGTTTAATGAAAGATTGAATAAAAACAAATCCGCCAATGGCTAGGTTAAGTAAAATTTGAAAATCAAATCGCCGGAAATTACAGATAAAAATCAGGCTATACAGTATGTCAGTTTAGTGAGATCGGTGTTACTGTATGGACATGAGTCGTGGTAAGACAATGAAACAATATTCAATATATTTAGTAGATTTGAGAACAAAGCCCTCAGAAAAATATTAGGAGTTAAATGGCAGGAAAGGATTAGAAATGAAACTATAAGAGAGATTACTCAAGTACCATATGTGGATGAGATTATGGTGAAGGGTAGATGGAGATGGTTTGGGCATGCTCTTCACTCCCCAAGAGAGATTAGTTGAACAAACATTTATCTGTGGTCCAAAAGACACTAAAAGAGATTGAAGACCCAGACCTATTGGCTGAGGACTATGAAGCGTGAAGTAGGAGATGATGAATGGAGAAGTATTGATTAAAAAGGTCATGATAGAGATGACTGGTGGAATCTAACCAAGTCCCTTAGCGTCAATAGGCGTAGCTGATAATGATATATATATATATATATATATATATACAGTATATATATATATACATATATATATATATATATATATATATATATATATATATATATATACATATATACATATATACATATAAAGATAGATAGATAGAGAAAAATTTTAGAAATCCAAGGACATTGCTCCTCAGCTGTGTTATTCAGTGATAATAAGGAAAATCAAACATTTATTTTTAAGATATTTCAATACTTTGCCTTCTCCTTTCCCCCGCTTATGGCATTATCTGTAGAAATAGTGGTATAACTACCACCTTGATAGGCTGAGGAGCTGGCTTGATAATTTCTTGAACAAACCCATCTACCTGGAGTAATTCACCAGGCCCACCGGCCCACATACAGAGTCCAGACCCTTATAGGTGTCCAGACGCAACCACTTAATCACTTAGAATGGACACTGTAAATATGGGCTTTATAATACAGATTTAAGCCTATTTGAAACAAGATTATAAGAATAATGTGCATGAAATTGATAAGAAGTTATCTTCATCTTCAAGCTATGTAATTTTCTCAAGATGCAGGGACCAGCAATTATACAATCATTGATAAATTACAGTCGTAGGGAATAATTCTGCGCGTGTTTTTTTTTTCAGCATTTTGGAAAAATAATTATATCTTACTATGCTGACATAATTTCAGAAAATTGCGTTGTTCTGAGACTATACAACCTTTTTTTCATATGTTTTGTCAATAAGACAAATTTCTTAAAAAGTTCCCTAGAATATAATAGTGGTCTCATTAGGTTAGCACACACACACATTCACACACACACACACACACACACACACACACACACATATATATATATATATATATATATATATATATATATATATATATATATATATATATATATATATGTACATATATATATATATATATATATATATATATATATATATATATATATGTACATATATATATATATATATGTGTGTGTGTGTGTGTGTGTATGTTTGTTTGTATGTGCGTGTGTGTATTTTGAGTTTGTAATGGATAGTCAAGATGTCAAAGGATACCATGGAATGGAATATGGCAACAAGACTTGAAATATTTGTATCTATTCCCTGAGGTTGGACAAGGCTCCACCCATTTCCTAGATAGAAGTAGTAAGAGGAGCAACCCTTTATCTGTTTTGTCATAGTGGCAATAGAGATATTTCACGAATGAGTTCCCCTGACTATTGAATTTAACTGTAAATCTGCTTTCACTCCATCATTTGCAGCAACAGAACCCAATTAACTCAAACTGATCTACTTTCTCAAATAACTCCTCTCAACTGGACGGTAAATCTAGGACCAAACTCACATATTTAGCACCTCATGACCTAACTCTTACTAACATTTAAGCACAACCTCCTTCTCTCGTATAATAGATCATTCCTTTAACAGTAAACCGAATTTATGTACTTCGCTGAATAAGTTGTGCCTAGTTAGGAATGAAAGGGTTCACCAAAAGAGATAAACTGTTCTTTTTTTGGTAAAAGAAGTAGGCTCTGATGCTGATAAGGTGCGATGAGAATAGAGCCCAAATTGGCTACTCGACCTGTTTACGGGGAAGCAGACTAATTCACTGTGAATGAAGGGGACCATTACGGGCAAAGAAATAGAAATCATTTTTTTTTACTTCAAAAAGTAGCATCAAACAAACTGTTGACATCCATTTTTTCTCTAAAATTTATCAAAAAAAAAAATTTATATAATTTTTCAGCCGATGGAGCAAGTTCTTACATAAAGAAAATTAAAATTTAGTGCCAGAGCATATCTAAAATACGTCGGTCGGTCGGTGTAAATTGGCACGCATCAAGAAGGACCACGGGTTCCTGCGTTGGCAGCTATTAAGTGGTAGCAGCAGCTGGTTATATCTTGCAAACTATTCTGGATCGACACAAGATGATGATGATGATGATGATGAGAGGAACCCCATACCGACTGGGACAGAGTCCAAAGCTGGAGTCAGAGGAGCTGCAAAGCAACTTGCTGTTCTTCCAAATCCGTTCCTTCCTCGGCCCCGAATGATTTTTTTTTTTTTTTTTCATAAGAGGTCGTCGTATATTTATCTGTTAACACTTGAGACACAACAACAAAACTGAAAAAATTTCAAGTTAGTAGTTACTAACATAAACAGGTACCTTACTAATACAGGTTACATAAAAAACATAAAAGTGACTTGACTAAGAAACTACAAACACAATCAAGAAGCCAAGAGATGATAGTATAGTGAAAATAAAACAGAGACCATTGCATCGAAGAACCATAACCCAAAAAACGCCATATATATATATATATATATATATATGTGTGTGTGTGTGTGTGTGTGTGTGTGTATATATATATATATATATATATATATATATATATATATGTATATATATATATATATATATATATATATATATATATATATATTTATATATACACACACACACACACATATATATATATATATATATATATATATATATATATATACATATATATATATATATATATATGTATATATATACATATATATGCGTGTATATACATATATACACACACATATATATATATATATATATATATATATATATATATATATATATGTTTGTGTATATATATATATATATATATATATATATATATATATATATATATGGTGGAAAATTATCACCAAAATGACCGTACTAAAGCACAGTCAAGAGATTAAAATCTAAAAGTTCAATAAATACAACATCAAAATGACTGTACTGCAGCATAACAAACACACACAGAACATCAAAATATTCAAGTACAGTCTCCATCAGAGGTCTCCCACTTGTGGTGTCTAGTATAATGGCTGAGTAGAAACTGGTTGTTGGAAACTAAAATTCAACAAAACAATAGGTAAAGCTATTGCTATCATAACTGAAAATGAACAAGAACGCCATATACATGAACAGCCTAGACTCATCAAGCAATTTCCAAATATGAACACAATAGTCAGCAGTAACTCATATAAATGTGCATTATGTGGTCAGAGATTAAAATTAAACCATATAATACATAGTGAATAAAATGAATGTACTAGAAGCACTACGCATTACTAGGTTGGGATAACATAAGAACAATTTCCAGATGGTTTCATTATAACATTTACAAATTTTATGTAAATGTTCACCATATGACCCATATTGAAGTCTTGTACAAAAAGTGAAAGCTTTTCTTCTTTCTGTAAAATGAATAATACTTGCAAGATAAAAAAAAACCGACATAACTATTTCAAAACATTTCTATTGCAACAATCAATTATTCAGTAGGAATGTGCACCCTATGGTCCACAAATGAAGCCTCATATACTCACAGCATATTATTCTATATTTCTGTCAAAAGACCCTTTTATGATAAAAATGTATTATAAAGTACTATATATCATTAGTCTGGCCAAACATGATAATTATTTCAAAATATTTCCCCTATAGTAATTAGTAATTCAATATGAATATACAACTTGTGGCTATAATGAAGCCCTTTATGCAAAGTTAATATTTTGCTTTTTTTTGGGGGGGGGGTGATAAAAATAAACACTTTTAATATGAAAAAAGCACAATACAAAGCACTATATACCATGATGATATACCCCTATGGTAAAAATTTCAAAATATTCCCATTAAAACATCAAAGCTTAAGTAAATGGACATCATGTAGGCCACAATGAAGGTCACGTGTTTCCTTGTAGTCCGGGTAGCTCAGGCCAAGGTCTATAGACCTTGGCTCAGGCCATCAAGAACTATCATGGTTTCTCGTATTTCAGGAGGCTAAGCGTATCAGGGAGTAGCATGGTTGCTCGTTGTACAGAACTATTTCACCTATTTCCTTTATCAACAGACTAATTTTAATCATATTTCAATAAAACACATTCATTTAGCTATACTGTGTTCAGTTTTCTGGTACCTCCGATAACTAATGCTGATGTAGGCTTAAAAAGAGCAGGTACAGTTTTCATTATTTGGTGGGGCTAAAAGGTTTAAGCAGACACTGACTCCTTCCCTTTCACCCTTGTTTACCAAGCATGTGTAAACACTAGCATGCT
The DNA here is from genome assembly GCF_036898095.1 of Palaemon carinicauda. Classification (NCBI taxonomy): domain Eukaryota; kingdom Metazoa; phylum Arthropoda; class Malacostraca; order Decapoda; family Palaemonidae; genus Palaemon; species Palaemon carinicauda. Next base: position 206,238,109 of record NC_090725.1, on the reverse strand, counting down.
CTAATTCGTCAAGTACAGGTTTAAATTAGTATCCTATTGGCTGAAACCATACGTTGTGATGCATCTCCTATAGGTAGCATTCGTTTAAGTTAAAAAAAAAAAAAAGACGAAAAATGTATACCACTAAAAGGTTGAATTAAAATTGAGAGACATAGAATAGAGTAGGAAATACTAAATAAAAAAATCATAAGAAATAAGAAAGGAAATAAGGATAACATGAATAAAATCAACAGTAAAAACACATAAATAATAAGAATGAAAATATAAAACAAAAGGAAATAGTTAATAGGAAAGAATAAAAATCATATCCCACAGGACTTGCGGGTGAATTGCGAAAGAATAGCAAACAATATTCGCTAAACATACTCAGTATTCGTGATTCATGCTGAAATCAATTGGCCAACTTCCTCAAATGTTCCCAATGCATTCGCACTAGGTGTTTCTTCCTCTCCCAGGATTTTGAACTGCTCAAAATTTTGGTTGCAGATGGGTGTTCATTATACATTCGAATTTCATACCCAACACATTTGTAATTCATACGCAATTCATCCACTGTTATTCGCTGTGTTCGGCCTTTATCCAAAACTCCGGGGTAATTGCGTGTTAGTAGCGAAATGGGAGCATACGTATCATGTATATATACCTAATGATTGAGATACCTAACATATCCATACTACGAATTACTACGTATTATAAGAAAGCATTTCAAATACATGGTGTATAATTTACGAACCAATACCGATTTTATGACGGGAGTCCAAGATTATATATAAAAATTAGCCAGAACTGGACTCGCGCCCAATTGTCATTCAACATAAAGTATTTGTGAAAGAAGATGTAAATATCATATAATTTTCTCAGATGTATTTCAATAGCTGTCCAAGGGTGAACTAGCATAGCTTATCTAGACTTTAAAAAAATCAATTATATTTTCATATTTCATTCAATACTAACATTGAATAAAGACTCCATTTTCATTGTATTTTAAGATGAAAAAATACACAACTTCCTCATTCAAAAGTTTTTTGAAAATCTTGTATATTTTCAAGCCCCTGGTGTATTCATTGATATGGGGTAAAACAACTATTATTATGGCATTTGCACTTTCTATTAAAAAGTAAAGCAAAATCGCAATGTCTCTACAACTATGGACTAATAAATGGAGATGACATTTTTAAACTTATAGCATATTCAATTTGAAGAAAATGGGGTTTTCACGAAACACTATAAAAAAACTTTCAAAAAAATTAAAAAAATAATTTATTATTATTATTATTATTATTATTATTATTATTATTATTATTATTATTATTATTATTATTATTATTATTATTATTATTACAGGCTAAGCTACAGCACTTGTTAGAAAAGCAGGATAGTATAAGCCCAACTGCTCCGACATGGAAAAAATAGCCCAGTGAGGACATGAAACAATGAAATAAATGAACTACAAGAGAAGTAATGAACAATAAGAATAAAATATTAAAAGTACAATAACAATATTAGAATAGATTTTTCTTATAAAATCTATATAAACTTAAAAAAACAAGAGGAAGAAAAATAAGATAGAGTAGTGTGCCTAATTGTACCCTCCAGCAAGAGAACTCTACCCAAGACAGTGGAAGATGACTAAGGTACAGAGGCTATGTTTGAGGGGTTATGTTTCCAATATTCAAATTATTCACAAATATATATATATATATATATATATATATATATATATATATATATATGTATAAATTATAACAAGGAAAAAACTCAATAAATAAATTGCCAACATAATAATATCTAAGTTCTATATGGAAATTTACATAAAGGTTATCATTAAGTTGTTAAAGCAACGCTGCTATTTTAACGATGACATACCCTCATTTTTTCCAATAAGAATATTTCAAAAGTCTCTCCTGTACACAGCCATAAACAGAAAACATTAAAGCCACTTGATTTCCGAAAGAAAAAGACAATAATTATTCTCACAGCATTATTGCCCGTGAGGAAACTTAGATACATGCACTGAAATAAAGGTGATGGGTAAAATTCTATGAATGGGAAGTGATATTGGTGTGTATGTTTTCATTATATTCATTCTAAGTAGTACTGCAAAGCATGAAGGGATGGTAATACATTGCAAAACGATAGATATATTTGTAAAAGGGTATAATGATATTGTTATCACTTTTCTCATTATGGAAATATTGCAATAATGAAAGAAACTGGTACGGAGATGAAGCTAACCTAAGTACTGTATAGGCTATATATCACTATTAATACCATACATACACACACACGTATATATATATATATATATATATATATATATATATATATATGAATATATATGCATATATATATATATATATATATATATATATATATATATATATATATATATATATATATATATATATATATATATATATATATATATATATATATATATATATATAGATAGATAGATATATATCTTACGAAGCCAGTCTAGTATAGAGTAAATATTTTATTCATGTATTTCATTTGTTTATTTAAGAGGTACGTAAGCTCCTCTCATATAAGTACGAGTAATTATAGATAGATTGTAAAGCCTTTCATCATTCATTTCGTTGTATTTTTCCTTCAAGTCGGTATATGTAAATTTACTTTATTTTTAAGAATCACCTTTTTATTTCGCGTATTTTGTCACAAAGTCTTAGGCAATCTCTTTTAAGCGTGCTGTATAAACCATAGAGGTATGAACGAAGCTTATGTAATTTTTTTATATGTTTATACGAGGTATTGCGTCATGTTTGTGAGATATTACGTAATTCTTATATTTTCTACGTGTTTAGAATGTTCTTGAATACCATAGAGTTAGTTATATTTTTTTTTTATTGTTATGAGGACGGAGGTGGGAAGAGCTAGCTGAAAGAGGGTTGCCTTGCAAGTGAGGTTAGATCTCCTATTCGATAGATATAGTTGGCAACTTTGGCGTTTCTAGAGGCTGCCCCCAAGCAACGAGATTATTCTATTTTAGAAGGATCTAGAATAATTAAGTCAATACATATGTGTCCTTAGGAATGTACAGGAGCAGAAGAGATCCAGCCTATCCCTTTGTAAGAGCCAACATCCTCTCTCTCTCAAGTTCCTTAAGTGTGTATCCTCTCCAAAATGAATAAGTTTTTACCCAACATATATCGTATGTAGTGTGTTCAAACGTTATGAAACTGTGAAGATGGTTTAAAATTTATTGTGTTATATTACGTGCTGGTATTATATAAGTTTTTTTTTATTGGGCCTCTGAGTTTATATTAAAACAGGAAGGTGTATTTATATTGCTATCTGTTCGGAACCTTGTGTGAGCTAAAAACACGCAAGTTCATTAGTTACTTCAAGTAATTTCAATACTTATAAGGATTGAATATTTGTGTAAAATTTAACTTCTAGTGAAACAAGTGATTCTTTAATTTCCAGAGTGTAATATTCTCTTGTCTTAGTCTAAGGTTTTGTTCAGTTATGATATTTCAAATCATGTGATTATTTAATTTTCATAAGTATCTTTTTCTTGTCTTAGTCTAAGGTTTTGCTCAGATTTAATATTTTGAATTATTTATTTTTGGTGTAAATTCTTTCAAATGAATGTAACTTTTATCGAATATGTTTATTTATATAAAGTGTGTATTATTTCGGTCAAAAGTATTTTTTACAGACTTCTCTCGTATCCCTGTTTAAGAATCGAAGTAAGAGCTTGTTTTCAATAGTTTTCAATAATAATCACCCAGGTTATTTTGAGTGTATGTAAGAGACTTTTGGATATTCAGTGTCTTTATATATTGCAATCTGGGAGTTATACAATTTCTCAGAGCTCGTGTATTATCCAAGTGTAACAGATTTATGTGAAAACAAACAGGTGAGTCTAGAACTCGGGAAGTGTGTAATTTGCCAGCCATAGTTTATATATATATATATATATATATATATATATATATATATACATATATATATATATATATATATATATATATATATATATATATATATATATATAGTAAAACTCACAAGAACACATTACTCTCTCATATGAAAAACTCGGAGGAAATACAAATATTGATTAAATCTTGAAAACTTTCGTCTTTGACTTCTTCAAGAAGATTTATATTATGAGAGATTTTTTCAAATATACTGTATATAGTACAGTGAGATTATAACATAAAAATATTTGCAGAACATAAACTCGGAAAAAAATATGCAACCTACCAAGACCCACCTGTGTTTTTATATATATATATATATATATATATATATATATATATATATATATATATATATATATATATATATATATATATATATAGTACATATATATATACATATATATATATATATATATATATATATATATATATATATATATATATATATATATATATGCATATATACATAAATGATCTCCTACGACTATTGACGCAAAAAGCCCCTGTTAGATTTCGCCTGTCGCC
>NC_090725.1:206223637-206228637 GCF_036898095.1 Palaemon carinicauda | reverse complement strand
TTTTGTTTATTAATAATTTTCATGTAAACATTCATAATTTCCCCACTTACTTTTTGATTCCAGATTTATTGGCATTAGATAAAAGCAATGAAGGGTCGAAAAATAAGTGTTTACAAATGCCAGAATCAATATGAAAATACCAGCTTTCATATCGATACCACTAACGAGATCAATATAATTTAATGTGTTAGTTATGAGCTCGAGGAAAGGAAGCTGTGCAATATAGTTGAACAGTAAATGTGAACTGTGTTGTGAAGGTGTTAAGAATAACGCAGTGCTCGCCGGAACTTTTATCAACCTAAAATAGAAATTCATTTCATTACTTTTAGTATAAGAAGAAACTATGAGCATGGCTTTATCTTTCTGTCCTTTGTGAGACCCTCATAATTAGCTGCTTTGGTTGATAGAGTCGCAATGTTGTTAAAGGGCATCTAGAGAAATCCAGCCCTTTGGAAATAGAGGATGAGAATTTTCCCCTTGCCATGTAAACCCAATGGAAGCCACACCTTAATGTAATGTTCACATATAAACTCTGAAGTAAAGTCAACTATTGTTCAAAGATTATTGTCACGCCACCTTTGGATGATTTCTGTGTGTGATATATGTGACGATTTTTTTAACTGACCAGCTAGCAATTAACTTTTATCTAACATCATCATCATCGTCTCCTCCTACGCCTATTGACGTAAACGTCCTCAACCATAGAGGATTCATTGGCTAGGTTCATCAAGGGATAGCCTGTTCCTTGTGATGCGCAGTTCCTATCTAACTTTTAAAGTTTAAAATACATTAAACTTTCATTTATTGTCACTAAAAATTCACCACTTTTTAGAAATGCTTCTTCTTGGGATTTAATGGTGGTTTGAATTTAATTTGTCTGCAGTTAGGCTCTATTCTTATACCTTGCATAACTTGGTCTTCTTTTTACACTAATTATAAGTAACATTTCTTAATATATATTCAAAAGAAATGGTAGGTAAAACTCACGATGGTACTTGTAAGGCACATTATGATTATTTAAAGTTCGTACAATAGCCCCTACGGCAATTACAATTTTGTTTACATAAGCTCGCTACCTTCTCCTCCACATGGGATAGAGATTGTAACTTGAGTGCAATGCGTGGACAAATTCCACCTGACATCCATACATGACTCATATTCTGTTATTCGAAGCTTGTCAAAAAATGTTATGCAAACTCGTAGATTTCCTTAAGCAGTAATCTATAAGACTCGTTATCACCCAAATATCCCAATTAATCTTTTTCATAAAACCTGGGCATAAACTCATAAATCTATATCAATCAGATTCTAATAACATGTTATTACCAACGTTTCCTGTCTTTATTCTGAATAACTCCGGACATCTATTTCTCTCTACCTTACGCTTTAACCTCGCTCTATCTCTACTTATATTAACTATTTTACCCTTCTAAGTTACCTTACATATACATACGCGCGCGCAAATGCACAAACACACATACTTATACATACTGTATATATATATATATATATATATAAAATATATATATATATATATATATATTTATATATATATATATATATATATGTATCTACATATATGTATATATATATATATATATACATATATATATATATATATATATATATTTATACAGTATATATATATATATATATATATGTATTTATATATGTGTGTATATATAAATGAATATATATATATATATATAAATATATATATATATATATATATAATTATATATATATATATATATATACATATATATATGTATCTACATATATGTATATATATATATATATATACATATATATATGTATATATATATATATATATATATTTATACAGTATATATATATATATATATATGTATTTATATATGTGTGTATATATAAATGAATATATATATATATATATATGTGTGTATATATATACATATATATAAATACATATATACAAGTGTATATACTGTACATACATATATATATATATATATATATACACGCTCATCCTACACCTATTTTTGGGTGCTGAAATTATTTGAAAGGTTTTCTAAGGAATGATCTTGACAAGCAATATTCTATATTCTTTTTTTAATATACGTAGAAGGTGATAGAAGCAACTAAGGATTATAGGAAAATAATATATCTTATATTTTCGAGAAGGTTAATGGTGAGGTTTTTTCTCAGAACTTAATACAGGTGATAAAGTTTAAAACAGGAATAGAAATTGCAGGTTTTATCATTGTTTTTGCAGAAAAGTATAAAGGTGAATGTTTGAAACTCAACAGAAATGGTACAAGAAACCTTAGGAATAGTAAATTGAGTAACGAAAGTTTCATAACGATAAAGTACTAATTAGGATATATGGAAGAGAAACTCTCAAAACTTGTGGAAAAGAGAAAGTTTTAGCAATAAAATCTATAATCCAATCATATTTTTATTGCTGACTTAGTGAATACTTAAAAGTGGGATTCCACCACAGGCCTTTATTTTCACCCAGTAAATACTGATAGCCATTTAAACCAGGGTGAACTGTTGGTGACAGCCCTCAAGTTATTAGCAATAGAAGTAACTCGGTGTGAACTCAGCAGCATAAAACTCATCTATGATAGTCTTTATATATATATATATATATATATATGTATATATATACATATATATATGTATGTATATATATACATATATATATATATATATATATGTATGTATATATATATATATACATATATATATATATATATATAAAGGCTACCATATATGAGTTTTATAGTGCTCAATTCACACCTACTTCTGTTGTTATATATATATATATATATATGTATATATATATATATACATATATATATGTATATATATATATATACATATATATATATATAAACGCTACCATAGATGAGTTTTATAGTACTCAATTCACACCTACTTCTGTTGTTTTATATATATATATATATATATATACATATATATATATAGTATATATATATATATATATATATAAGTGTGTGTGTGCGTGTGTGTGTGTCATGTATGTAAATATTTTCAAAATTAAGTTATTTTCCTTAAAGAGACCAATATACGTATCCGCCATATTCCTCCTTTGTTCATTGAATTATTGGTGAATCCCTATGCAGTGAAATCCCCATAACATTATTCTTTTCAGATGGTAAATCAAACTTTCCTACATACACAGCACACACACACATGCATTTAATGGATACCATTGATCTTTCCAATACCCCTTTCAAGCCTTTTTATGAAATGTTTTATTCCTTCCTCTCCTCTCACCTCTAGGCACTTCAAATAATAGGATTTCAATATACTGTTGTCTTTACACATTTGGCTTCGACAAACAGTAATTGTAACTTACTCAACTTTTTTACTCATTTTACTATCTTTCTTGCGTCACCTATTCTTCGACTCACCTCTTCTCTCCTTTTGAAAAGTTTGTTACATTTAATCCAAGATATTTGTCCAAATCAACTATTTGCCTAATCCCCTTTAAAGTAGTTTTGCGGTTTTCATTTATTATCCTTACCAAACTCATCTGCACCTGCCCTCGATTTTCTCCCCCTACATACCATTTCAAACTCTTTTAACAATCCCTGCAGTCTATTATTATTGTCCATGGTCAGTACAGGATCATCAAACATCAACCTCTCCATATCCATATCCAACTCCTTTTATTATCTCTCAATATTGCTTCTACACCCACTGTCCATTCTCCGACTTTTCATATTACTGATCCATAATAAACACTTAATCTTTTACCCTCTTTATTGTCAAAACTCATTCAGATCTTCTAAAACCCCTGCTGACACCCGTTTTACAATCAGATTTCTACTTAAAGCCTCACTTGTATACTTCAATAGTTCTTATTGCTGCCTTGTTCCCTTTAGCTTTATACACTGTAATAATTAATCTTTTAACCAATTTCTTTGAGACTTTTCCTCAGTTAAACATAGCTTACAAACTACGATTACTTGTAATCCCATCAACTTTTTCAGTTTTTTACTTTCTATAACCTCGTAATCGTCTTTATCGTCGTCAGTCTTACATCAGCCTATTAAAGTCTTTCATCCCCTAGCTCTGTCTCTCTGCTATATCTATATATCCAATAAGTTTTCAAATACTCATTCCATTAACTTAGGACTGCTTTCATGTAAGACAGCATCATTCCACTTACATTTTTAGTCTAAGATTGGTTTGTTCATTAGTCTTTCTCTGATATCTCTTTCCTCCAAACCATTTATGACTCCTTAAGTTTCTGTCTACTTTCTGTCTCTTTCGTTACTAACAACATTTTTCTCCCTTACTTTTCTTATTTATCCCTACTCCCTTTTGTGTCGACACCTATTCTTCTTTTCTATCATTTTCTTGTTTATTTCCTCCATTAAACCTTTCATCTTTACATTCCACCACTTACTATTTCTATTATCTCCCTACCTTCTTATAGCCACAAAATCAATGTAAGCTCTTCCCACTTACTTGTTATCCAACAAACTATATTGAATGTTAATTTTTCACACTCTTCTCTCTAAATTGCATCTATCCTAAATTTTGCTTCAACTAAATAATTATAAGATATATCTCCATCCACCTTATTCTCTCCAGTACATTTACCAACTACCTGTACCATCTACTCCGTACTAGCATAATCTAGCTGACTCTTTTCTAGTCTATCTCCTCCTTCCATAATTTACATATTCAAATTACTTATGGGGATATCGTGTATCTCCCATCATTTAGCTATTCTCAAACCCATTCCCATAAGACACTCCATTCTTTTTCCACCCTGTAACTTCATACCTTCTAACAACTACCTCTCTTCATTTATCTTTTACCTTAATATTGAAATCTCTTAGCGCAACAACTATTTCAAGTCCCTCAAGACCATCCATACACAGAGCCTCCCTTTTACCTATTTTCGTATCAACTTCTGGACTACATGGAGTCACTATAACAAGTATTATATATGCAAAACTGTATTATCCCTACAAGCC
>NC_090725.1:206208637-206221137 GCF_036898095.1 Palaemon carinicauda | reverse complement strand
TTACTCATTAATATAAAGGTTACGGTAGTGAAAATCTTAAGATGCAAAATTATTGGATATTCCGGAAATTATCGATAAGTATGGTTAACTGAAAAATTCAAGATTATTGGAATTAAAATAGAAAGTATGATTATTTTGAAATGCAAAAAGGATTTTTAACAAGGCTTCACAATCTCATCGACGTAGCCCGCGATTTCAATCTAGCAATGGGATAGAAGTAGGTTCTTCAGGAACCTCATCACTCTTGTCTAAAACAGTCTATATGTGAGACTAACTCCCTCCTTCCGAAAAGGTGCAGTTTTATTCTATGTTGGTTTCGGGATCGATTCCTTTAGAGCATCGAGACAACAGATTGTCAAAAGGATTAGGATACAGTAATAATGATTCTAATGGAATTCTGCAACACTAATACAAGTAAAATTTGTATAGTAAAATATGTAGTACTATGCATTAATGTCATTCACTTTTTTGTGACTGCAAATATTGTTTCTGAAGAGACTTTTTTCAGATGAGGGAATATGTCACTATTTACCATAAATATTATATTAATCTATGATAAGTAGAAAACGTAGGGAGATATCTATTTTAGAATGTGACAAAACACTGACCATACATACTTTCCTTTAAACGTTACAGGATTGACAAAACTTTCGACTACTTAGAATTCTACCATTTTCATTTTTTCATGCCAATATTACTTCTGAAACCGCAAAGATCCGAATATTGGCCACATTCGGTCATGTCTAAATGTTAAGTAATTGGGCAGATATATCGACGTGTGACTTCAAGTCCGAGGACGGTTCATCATTTTTTCTTTTGAACGATGTCGACGAATCTGGACATCTTACGACGTGTTGATAATGTTATGGTATTATTGCAATGGGGTAGTACATTATTTTTTCCAATTAAAGAAACACTAGCATGTCTAATGTATCCAAATAATAGAATATCTATAGTTGAAACGGACAGTGTCTGCAAATTTGATATGAGTAAAGTTGGCATTAATATCCACTGTAAATAATTATGCAAATAATTGGAACAATTTAATGCATACGCCAAATGTACCAAAACCCTGAATATCAAACGCGAAGGTACCGTTATGCTTAGGATAATTCTCAACGAGCTATCATTAACTGACAAACATCGCGTAAAATGTAGAAAGGATAACCTTAGAGATAAATTTTCTTTGCAGCTGGAGCTGATGGCATTCATTGGAATAATGCGAACCGTTTTATTCTCTTCATTTAACACGAAGACTTGCGTCAGCTTGCAGGAAATATAAACAGCAAACAACATTAGGCAGCTTACAGATTTCCATAAACATCGCATTTTGGTTGTTTGTTCGCCCACACTCCTGTTCAGTGGTTTATTATTGATCCCATGGGTGCTCTAGGTCTCAAGGTTTTAACTGCGGAATGTCTTATTATCCCGTAGGTGAAACCATTACTACCCATCACTGATTTCAATAATAATAATAATAATAATAATAATAATAATAATAATAATAATAATAATAATAATTTTGGCATCTTTAATAATAATAATAATAATAATAATAATAATAATAATAATAATAATAATAATAATAAGTTTAATAATTTTAATGATAATTATCATAATAATATTGACTTTAATCATTTTAATCATAGAAATATTTTAGCAGTTTTAATAATATCAATAATTTTAATAATTTTGATATTAATGATAAATCTATTAATTTTCTTTACAATAATGATTTTAATCATTTCAATACCCGTATGAGTAGTCTTATGTAAATGTTATGTAAAGCTTAAAATCCTGCATCATCCAGTCTCTCTCTCTCTCTCTCTCTCTCTCTCTCTCTCTCTCTCTCTCTCTCTCTCTCTCCTACCAAGGCCAGCAGATGTCGGCTTCTCTTCGGCCAGATGAGAATTTGGACATTAATACTGCATCTCAATCATCAATACTTTCTGTTTTTAATTAAAAGACCCGGAGTTGTTATAAACAGAAGGCCTATAATTATATGTCTGATCAACTGGAATACCGAATTGTTTGTTGGTTTGCAGCCAACAATTTTTGCATAATGGATTTTTTTTCCGATAAGAATTATGTAAAACATAACTTCGTTTACTTTGAAAATTTTCCTTTTATCATATGTTATATGCCCAAGTTTTGTTCAAGCTCCAACACAGTTTCATATTTAGTTCATTCTAAAGTCTCATAATTTCAGTTGAATTATTATTATTATTATTATTATTATTATTATTATTAATATTATTATTATTATTATTACTATTATTATTATTATTATTATTATTATTATTATTATTATTATTATTATTATTATTATTATTATTATTATTATTATTGGTTAAGCTAAAACCTTATTTGGGATTGCTGGATCCTATAAGCCCAAGTACTCAAGCAAGAAAAAATATCCCAATGAAGAAAGAAAATAAGGAAATAGATTAACTATATGAAAAATAATGAATAAGGAGTATAAATTATTCTAAGATGAATAACAAAGTTAAATATATCTGTCTTATATAAACTATGAAGAGAGACTTATGTCAGCCTTTTCACCATAAAACATTCATTGCAAGTGTGAACTTCTGGTAACTGGCATAAGATACTTTTCATTAATATTTTTTTCATTAAAGGAGAAGATGAATTGTCTTGTTAATAAAATAAAATTGGTATATATATCGTCCTCCCTGATTTTAATTAGAAATGTGGTAACTTTTTTTAACTTGAATAATGGAATACAAAATAATGAATTTCGTCTTATGAAAATCTCTTTTGTATTTTTTTAGATGAGTAAGGTATTTTTTAATTCTTGAAAGAATTGTTCACTTAGAAAAATGAGGTGGAAGGGATCTCGCACTCAGGAAAATATAGACTTTTATCTCGTTACTAATTCTGGAATGAATTATCAATGAAGAATGGAAAGGTGCTTACTTTCATTTGTTAAACAAAAGATTTTTTTTTTTAAATTCGTGGATCTTGAGTATATACACATTATCCTTCAGATACATAGCAATATTGAAATGGAATCAAAGGGAGTGGTAAATTCGATATAAATGCCGAGCTACTTACCTCAATTCGCACGAGCGGTTTTGTCCATGGCGATTAGAGATCAATGAAGATCTATGAGGCCCTTCATATGCTGTTGGCTCGAAAGAGTTTCTGAGCGGTAGTTATTTTTTAGTCGCGTGCACTGCTAATCCGAGCGGTTCTAGTGTATCGGCTTAAATAAACTACGAGACCGCTCCGGGAAAATCCTCACGTGTGATAACATGCCTCCTAACGAGCGGAAATATTTCCGTACGGAAAAGGAGAAAAAAAAATCCGCTCTGGCGAAGAGAGCCGTTACGTTGAAGGTTTGATTCCTTTTTAACCACAAACTTGGACCATTCATCTTTATCTCCCTTAAAGATAAAGATAGTTTGCATTAAGGATGCACTCAAAAATACTAATTTTTGGCCTAAACAATCATGGGATATTCTGTTATAGATTGCATCCTGCCTACAAATAATTCTATAGTTTTTTAAAAAATACGTTTCCCAATCTTCATTTTTATTATTATTATTATTATTATTATTATTATTATTATTATTATTATTATTACTATTATTATTATTATTATTACATGGATATTTAAAGGTGATAGTATTATTAAGAAAAGGCCGTGAAGGCCATTAGCTGGGAAACCGAGCTTCGACAAAACTTGGTGTTCATTATATACCCTTGTGAAATAACAAAAGGAATAAAAAAGTAAAGAAATAAGCGTTTACATACAAAGAACAGGAGAGCGAACGATTCCCAATATTTGAAAAAATAAAAGGATTAAAAAAATCCACTTCTATGGCTGTGTTACACCTCAGAATATAGATGATGCGTTGACGGCTAAGACACTAATTATCAGGATAGTGATTGCGGAGTATTACAAAACATGTCATTAAGCGGTACTGACTTGCATCGTAATTAACACTGTAAGCTAGAAGAAAAACACATTCTTGCTTCTAGTAGTTTCATCAGTAGGTTTAGCGTCCTGGCAAGATGCTGATTCACGTTTGGAGCATAAAGCAATAATACCATCAATTATATAGATGTAGCTAATGATAACAATTCCTAGCTTTTAGGTATCATTAGACAACATAGTAATATACCATTGTGATAAAAAAAAAGTTTGAAGGCATAATAACAGAGATATATTTTTCTTATTCTGAGTGATCAAGTATGTTTCTATTTAAAGTATATAAAGAAAGTCGCTAAATAATAAAAAAAAATTAGTGAGATTGGCTAGTGAATAATGTCACATATAATGAGTTGTGTCACTCCTTAATGATTGAACCACTTCTTGATTCCTCTCAGATGTCTATTAAAGCCAGAAACAGAGTTATTTTACATTTAGGTTTGTGTATAATAGCAAAATGAGTACCATAGACGACAAACTGTATTGTTTCACTATGACCTATAGACTGTACTGTCTTGGACCGATGAACATTACCCAAGAGAGATTTGGGCTCACTAAAATCGCCATTAACAGTTACTCTTTATGCTACTGCTTGCATTCAACAGAAAAACCACTATCAAATAACTTTTATTTATAGAATGATATGAAGAATAATTCACTGGAAAATTTAATTTGTTTATAAAAGCGTGAAATATTCATAAGGTTTCCAAATTTTGTCATAAATTTCTGATTGATAATTCGTGTATATATGCACAATTTATATTGAATCATCAATTTTGATGAATAAGAAACTCAAGACCCTCTAAGGATCCATAATCAAATGTGTAACCTAAGACGAGAAAAAAAAAATCTTCTCTTTGCAGCTAAAATGGACATACGTTATACAGCGAACAATATACAGTATATACAGGATCTCCTTTATATGATAAGAACAAGTGTCTGACTACATATATATATATATATATATATATATATATATATATATATATATATATATATATATATATATATGCATGTGTGTGTGCGTGTGCAACGAGCAACCGCAAACAAATGCAGATGTTTCTAGTCCACTACAGGACAAAGGCATATGACTAGGAATTAGAATTAAAAGCGTGACAAGGAAATTGTGGGGATAAAACCACAACCCAACGATAATTTTTTTTTTTTTTTTTTTTTTTTTTTTGCCATTTTAAAAATTGGTTGTCAATTTATAAGTAGAGTAGCTAGATTTCTGTTTGGCTCCCTATCAGAAATTAAATCCTAATATAGGCCTCTAACATTGAAATTTTCAAACTTTTGTAACAATTTGGCCTATTTTATACTTATCTGATACTCAGCAATGTCATGACATCACCAAAAACAGCTACTCACTTTCATGCATACTTCATAAATCTAACTTGCATGTTGCAAGTTAAAGGAAGCACTCACTGATCCGGTTTGAACTAGTTAATTAGACCTGAAATTGTATTGTAAGTACCTAATTGATTCTAGCATGCATAATGGTTGTCGAAAAACAACTGATATGGTTCAGAATAACAAGTGACAAGAGAAAACATCAAAGAAATACTGTTCAGACGTAGGCTTTACAAAGTAACTCTGTCTTGTCTTTGAAGATTGTTGATAACTGATTTCTATTAGCTTTAACGGAAAAGGGCATCTTGAGTATTATTTTGTAATTTAGTTTCTAATTTATTATTATCATTATGAGTTATATTTGCATGTAAATAATCTCCATATGCTTCCTAGTGACTTTCAGCTGAGATCTGAAAGGTCACATGAAGGCATTTTCGTCTCTTTGTCTGTAGATTGGTCTAATTATTGCTTTCATCACTTAATGTTCATAATTAGTGGTTAGTTTGACTTTTGTTTATCGAGAGGAAGCCAATATTTCTAAATTATATGTAATTTTTTGGTGTTACCATTAAATTACAACATGTTTGTAGCAGTAAGGCAACTTAATTATAAACTAAAACGAGTTTGGTTTCTTCACTGAGATCACATTCCTATGACATTGTACCGCACGTGTTTCATATACGCTCATACAAAGTAAGGCTATTGCTTTTTTTTTCATCTTTCGCTCTATCCCACATTAATAAGAGAACTTGCTTAAGCTATACTTCACATGTTTTAGTTTGTTTGTCCTTTGTGACATTCTTGCTCGCAACTGATTATATATTAACTCGTTATCTGTTAAATTAATGTTACTTGAATTCATCTCGCCTCTCTGCTAACACTTAACGACCACCTCGCACATTGGTGACCTTCGGAATGATCAGCTCCTCACTGCCTTTTTTCGTTACCCCATCCCCCACTAGGCCCTACCATTGTTACGATGCCGCCCACCGATCCTGACTCTACGATCAACGCTTCATCATTGAAACTGACACCCTTCACCAACAGAGAAGCGTTTAATTGGTTCCTGCGTCCCGAAATTCAGTTTTGCATCAAGGGCATGACTTACTCATGCAGCAAAGCAGACTGTGTCCTCGTGGCAATCACAGAGGACACTTTCCCAGAATTCTCCGACTGGGTTTGCGACCAAGGAGATGCCCCAATAGCGCATGACGCCTTTGAAAAATACCTCCTGCAGCAGTAGCCACCATACCTAGCTACCCGTATAGTGAAGTTTTTTCATCTCTCTTAACAGCCAATGGGGGACCAGAAAGATTTGTCCACCCTTAGGGAAATGACCAGTATCACTCGCTTGTAACCTACCTCATTTGGCTCTCCTCGGGAAATGAACCTTCTTTGTGTCCTTTTGGTATGACGCCTACCTGAGCCTGTATGCGCCACAACCCCAAATGTTGATACATTGCCCAGGAAATACCTGATGATCAAAGTCAACACCCTTATGGACAGTAACTTCACCACCTTCAAGACCTCCATCAAAGCCACCAACCCTAATGAAGAGGATATCTACTGAAGTCAATGTGAATGCAGTAACACTAAGATACCGCCCATGACATGATGGAGCAGTAACAAAGCCACCCACCAACCACATATGCCCCCCCCCCCCCCCCCACACACACTCACTTCCCAACCACCAACCTCTCCAGCCACTTACTTATACCCATTAGCCGAAGTTCTTCTACTACCCCTCCAGAATCGGGGCTGAGGCGGGAAAATGAGAGAACGGTTGTCAGTGGCCAACAACCGTATAAGTAGGCCATCACTTGTAGTGGTGGCATGCCACTAATCTTTCCTTTTTACATGATTCTGGTACAGGTATACAGTTTTTGGTAGACACCGGTGCTTGCCATTCACTTTCCAGGAGATGACATAGTCATTCTAAGTCCGCTGACATCCTTGTGGTAGCTGCTAATTAATCTCCAATTCCCACCCACGAGAATGAGACACTCACATGATCGTATGAGAACGCCAAATACCATTGGAATTTCCTTGTTGCCAACGTAACATTGCCACTACTAAGTCCAGATTTCCTCACATATATCCACCATCTGGTTGATGTAGGTCATCGATAATTAGTCAACATGGACTCAAAATCATCGACATCTCCTCAACCCTGCACCTCCGACTTTGTACTCCACATCAGAGCACCCACAGAGGCCTGCAGCCACCTCCTCACGTCATAAACGGAAGTCTTACGTCCTGATCTAAGCTAGAAGGCCACAGATCCTACCAAGCATGGTATTTATCACCATATTAAGACGATGGGGCCACCAGTATTTGCTAGATTCAGGCATCTAGCCCCAGATCATTTGGCAGTCGCTAGAGAAACGTTCACAAAAATGGAAGAAATGAGCCTTTTTTTAAAAGCCATCAAGCCCATGGCCGTTGCCTTTATACATCGTCCTGAAGAAGGATGGTTCCCTGTGCCATTGTAGGGATTACAGGAATCTGAACATGCAGACAGAACTGGATCACTATCCCCTCCAAAATATCGCCGACGTTACATCCTACTCGCACAAAGCGAAGATTTTCTCCACGCTTGACCTCTTGAAGAGGTTTATCAGGTGCCCATGAACCAAGAAGACATACCCAAGACAGCCATTACCATCCCTTTGGTGCATACACTTTCAATTACTCGTGTTTTTGCCTTTGTGATGATGGGGCTACTTTTTCAATGCCTCATGGATGGCATCCTAAGGCATTTCCCCTTCTGTACAGTTTATGTGGTCGACATACTTTTGTTCTCTTCCTCCAAATAGAAACATCTCCATCACATATGCATCATTCTAGACCCCTAAAACAAAATGGCCTTGTAGTCCAGTACAACAAGTGCAATTTTGGCACTATCGAAGTATCATTCTTAGGGCACCACATCACTTCTGAAGGTATCCACCCCTCCATGAGAAGGCAGCAGCCTCTCAGAACTTTCTCAAGCCCTCGTCAGTCAAATCACTGCAAGAATTCGTGGGCATAATAAACTATTATCACCGTTTCCTACCTACCACCGTTGCCACTTTCGCCTCGCGGTATGCCTCAAGGGTAGGCCTAAAGTCATGAAGTGGGGTCCCCTTCAATAAGTGGCCTTCTGAAATACAAATGATTCTCTACCAATTGCTGCTGCTCTTACTTTTCCCATGCCATATGGACCTCTCCTTCTCTTCACCGATGCCAGCAATGTCACTATTGGTGCAGTACTTGAGCAGGTGGTCAATGGCTTATCACGCCCATTGGCCTTATTCAGTAGAAAACTGTCCAAGGCAGAATAGGGCTATCCTACCATCGACCGTGAGTGGCTGGAGGTGCTTTTGGCTGTCCATCACTTTTACCACTTCTTATAAAGTATGCCCTTCGTCATTTGCACAGACCACATGCCACTGGTGCATGCCTTCACTAAACAGTCCGATGCCTGGTTCACCTGTGAGTGCCGACATCTCTCTGCCAAGGCTGAATACAAGTCCTTGAGAAAATGAATCCTGTTACCGCTGCCCTGTCAAGAGACGCAATGGCGGCCATTTAGCTGGCATTGAATCACAATACTTTAGCAGAAGTGCAACTAAAAGAGCCAGAGTACCAATCACATAGGAAATCCTTCACATTCCTCCATTGGGATGACATCACCCTTGACGACTCCAATGCAACCTTCCTCTGTGATATCAGTAATGATAGACCAAAACCATGGATACTTATCCCCATGTACTGACAGGTGTTTGATTTTATCCATTGGCTCTCACATCCCTCGCGTCGATCTACTGTATAGCTACTGAAGACAAAGTTCATTTGACATTACTAAGGATACTAAGAATTGACCCGCGCATGTACTTCATGCTCAACTTCAAAAGTACAATGACACATGAGTTCAGGAGTGTACACCTACCCTCAACCTCAAAATCGTTTTGCTCACATTCATGTCGATGTAGTAGGTCCGCTACCCGCATAACAAGGACATCATTACCTGTTTACCATCATTGCCCGCTCCATTCATTGGCGTGAAGCCATTCCCATACAAACTGTAACATCCACTTCATATACATCAGCTGTACTCTCAGGATGGACTGCAAGATTCGGTATCCCTAAGCATATTACTTCTGACAGGGGTACCAATTTCAACTCTCAATTATGGACATCACTAGCGAATCTTCTGTGCATCACCTAACATTGGACAACTGTTTACAACCCTGCACCTAATGGAATGGTTGAACGACTTCATTACACCCTCAAAGTAGCTTTGATATCCCGATGCAATGACTCCAGTTAGTTTACTCAGCTTCCATGGGTCATCCCTACAAAATCCCGGGATGTCTCGGCTGCTGAAATAGTGTATGGTGACCTTTTGGGCTTCCCTCCTGAATTTTTTCCGTCTGCAACCTCCTTCAACAATCTCTAGCCCCTATATCACGTTGTGTGAAAATTTAATCCATGCCACCAGGTTTAGAAGCCCCAGCCGATCAACACATACAGGAAGATTTTCACACTGCAATACACGTCTTCCTGTGGAATGACACTAATAAGCAACTGCTGACACCTCCTTACACAGGCCTTTTCCTCGTGATCCGTAATACAGTGAAGGCTTTCTGAATTAACATTTAGAGGTGTATAGGTTTAAAGGCTACCCATGAATGGCAGAGCCAAGGGACAGTGACATTGCCTTATAAAGCAGGAGAGTGTTCTTGAGGCTGATCATATATATATGATCAACGTCCGAGCCCCATCTTTACCCAAACTATGACCAAGGAGGGCCAGGCAATGGCTGCTGATGACTCAGCAAATAGACCAATAGGCTCCCCAAAAGGCCCCCCTTCCTTACTTCACAAGGATAGTAAGGTTGCAGCGACCAAAGGAACTAACGAATTTGTGCAGGACTTGAACCCCAGACTGGCGATCACCAGTCAAAGATGTTACCACATAGGCCAACACAAAGAAGACTGGGTCTCCATTGATCACATGAAACCTGCGTATCTCCAACAAGATGACCCGCTTACAGTTCCCCTCTCTAAAGCAGGGTGCACTATTTCACATGTATATATTTTTAGGAGGGGAGCCATGTACCGCATATGCTTCATACACGTTCATAAAATGTAATGCTATTGCTTTTTTTTATCACCCGCTCTCTCTAACACTGAATCTTAACAACCTTTTCAAGTTTGTCATCACATGTTTCACATTGTTTGATCCTAATTGTTACCCTGAAACAGCGTGTATATGAGCTCGTTATCTATTGAATAAACGTTACTTGCATTCACTTCGCCTCTCTGTTAACACTTAACAAACACTTTGCACAACATAATGGCTAGAAACTGAAATGAGACTTGTTTGATAATAGTTTTAGTTTTTGAATAAACACTTTTTCATTCAACAGATAGGATTAGCTCCTTTCTAGGCTATTCCATGAGTGGGCAGTGCCATTGTGAGCCAAAATAAACCTGCCATAGAAAGAATCGTAGAGTAAGACTACGTTTTGATGCGATTACAAAAATATTATGTAAATTATTCTTGAATAAGAAATTACACTAACAGTCCTTTATGCAGTAAATAGGAGTAATATACATACAAACATGAAATTTACACTTTAGCCGAATAATAAAAGATATGAGAAGCAACCGCTTACTTGGGCGACGAGATCGCGTGTTTTACTTCTACATTTTCCACGGAAACGTTCATAATTTTATGTAAATAATTCATTGTAAGAAGGCGACACCCAGAGAGCTTAGTGAAATGAAGAGGAATAATATATATAATCACATGATATTTACTGGCATGACGAAATAGAAAGGAAAAGGAGAAGGAACCACCTACACAGGAGATGAGACAGTAGATTTCATTAACATCTGAGAAAAGATAGTGCCTCGAGTAGCAGTTGTGCATGTGTAGGACGGCTAAGAGGTTTCTTAGTATACAATAGGATTAACTTTCCCTGCCATTGCATCTTACGTAATGCGCTGTAGGTATTGCTAAAGGGCTTTTGCAGTTCTATTCAGACGTTAGTTACATTTACTTTTTGGCCTTTTGCTTAACTTTCATTTCACCAATCTACTATCCAGACATCCAATCTACTTTTAACTTTTGCTTTGTAGTGTAGCTGGAATGAATGGCCTCCCAGGCCCAGTTTCGGTCAAGTATAAACTAATAATCATCTGGCCTGTAATAATTACTTTGAAGATACTTTGTAAATAAAAAATCCTGTGGGTCACGTTTAATTTACGCCATTTTTGGAATATTCATCCATTACACGAAGGCCTCCTGTTATGTTAGAAGTGTTTTTATAAAACATAAAAGTTTCACGAGGATTAAAACTTTTAAGTTTTTATGATTATAGTAAATGGAAATATTACCCATAAGTTCTAACGCTCGCAAAAACTATGCTATTTTCATCAATTTGACCTAATGTATTTTCAAAGGAAAAACTTCCGTAGAGAATATGTGCTCCTCTGGCTGCGACAAAACTCTTCAAAAGTTTACAGGCCAGAATTGTCTGAAAAATATCACTCCACCTCCCCTTGCCTCCGTTTCCGCTGATTCAATAATCTCCGATATTTCATATGATGGATCGGTCTCTCTTCATCCGGACATGTTCTATTTTTACTCCAAACTTTTTATATCCTAACAGGCTTTCAAATTTACAGCATTTTGGCATGTAATACGTGGTTTCCGAGTAAAAACCCTGTAATAGAAGATCCACCAAGCTTCTTTTTCATGAACCAAAAAAGGAATATGCAATGCAATGAAATATTTTTATTTCACCGCCAAATAACTCTCTCTCTCTCTCTCTCTCTCTCTCTCTCTCTCTCTCTCTCTCTCTCTCTCTCTCTCTCTCTCTCTCTCTCTCTCTCAGGCAATGAAGAAAAAAATAAAATGGTCGAAAAACTATAAATGCTCACTGAGAGAGCATTTTTAGCTGAAAGACTGGCGTAGCTTTGAAGTGCTTTACTCACAAATTACATGGATTTTTTTCTAAAGATTCTAAAGGACTCATGAAAGACTAAAATCCCCCGTCATAGTTGTTAAAACTGAGGAAAGATCCTAACAAGACTTCTATTCAGTAAAGTTTTTATGTATCGCTAATAGCAGCAGCTATTTCATAAAATCATCATTCCCCTTAACTGGGAACATCGAACACATGCACAGGTTGGTGACTGGA
>NC_090725.1:206196137-206198637 GCF_036898095.1 Palaemon carinicauda | reverse complement strand
AAAAATCTTAATGCTTGCATAGATTCTCAGCTAAGTTTTACTGGCAAGCCTCTACCAATTTGCATCGAGAATTTATATTGCAGCTTGATGGTATAATCTTAATCATAGTCTCCTGAAAGTCATCATGAAGTTATAGCTATCCTGAATTGCAAATTTTGCTCACTGACGGTGTATAAAGATAAACTGAATTGCTCAACGCTGGGTTATAACATATTTATATACTTGGGCTCGCCAAAAGCCTTTGAGAAATGTATCTGCAGGGCCGGGAAAATAATTATACTGATATGGATTTTAAATCCAAAATCCTTGATGCTCTAAAATATTTTTCATTCTTTAATGCACTCGTAATGTATACAAAAACTTCTTACTGACAATTGATAAATAGGTCTAATTAGTAAATTGTTACATGTGGAGGCTATACATTATAATCAACCCGACTCTTCTTTTAATTAACCAAATTACAGGCTCTTACCACCTCGGACGAGCTGAGGAGTGAGTGGGAATATACCAAGAAGATCAGCTGAAGGCTCTTGAAGGATTATTTTTGGTATCTAGTAATCCTCTTAGGAGACTGCTCACTGGTTTGCAACTGATGATCAATGAATCATAGTTAAATTTCAGAATCAAAGATAAATGCAATGTAATGGCATCTTCGTAGCCATGTCACTTCATTAACATTAATAGCTTTAGAATGGTTTTCATGTCACTGTTTCAAGATGCCATGATGAAGTTATGTACCACATGACACTACTTTGGGGTTATACTTTTGATTATCTATTAAGAATGTCTCTTGGTGACATTCGAAGAGTACCTCAGTCTGGCAACAAATGCTTCAATCCTCCTCCTCTCCTGACGAGTTTTTATCTATAACTCATTACCTGCTGCATTCAAGAATATCTCGCTTCTGGTGATACCTGGAGAATATTCCACTCCTGGGGATAAATTACTTCGGAAGAAATTCGTCATTGATTGCACCTGATGTTTGGAAAGTAACTTTCTTCATTGCTCCTTATGAAAGACCATGATAATTCTCTGCTGATTAACCAATTATGAATACACGATAAATTATTGCTTACGGAAATGAAGTGACCCCCCGGAATACTTATAAGATTATTTTGTAGAATGTGACACGAAGAGGTAATAACTGATGAATGGAAGCTAGGAGTGTTGGCCAAAAAAAAAATGAATAAATAAATAAATAAAAAAAGAGATCTGACCGATTTCAATAATTAAAAAAAAAAAAGAGAGATCTGACTGATTGCAATAATTACAGAGGCATCACATTTACGTCAGTTGTCCTGAAAATATATAGTATGTTCAGTCTAAAGAGACTAGAGAGAAAAGTTGATATAAAGCTGAGAGATGAACATGCAAGATTTAGAAAAGGTAGAGGTTTACTGACAAAATTCTATTTTTACGACATTTGGTACAGCAATGTGTAGAATATGGAAGTCCCCATATGATAGCATTTTTGGACTATAAAATAGCCTTTGATAGTGTGGGCCAGTTTTGTGGAGAGCCCTGCGTTATTATGGAGCTCCTCTTGAATATATAAATTTGATTTAGTCTGTTCATGACCATCGCAAGTGAAAACTTGATGTTAGTAGAGTCCTATCATTATTATTATTATTATTATTATTATTATTATTATTATTATTATTATTATTATTATTATTACTAGCCAAGCTACAACTCTAATTGGAAAAGCAAGATGCTATAAGCCCAAGGGCTCCAACAGGGAAAAGTACCCCAGTGAGGAAAGGATATATAGAAATAAATAAATGATGAAAACAAATTAATAATAAATCATTCTAAAAACAGTAACAATGTCTAAACAGATATGCCATATATAAACTATAAAAAGACTTATATCAGCCTGTTCAACATAACAACATTTGCTGCAACTTTGAATTTCTGAAGTTCTCCTGATTCAACTACCCAATTAGGAGGATCATTCCACAACTTGGTCACACCTGGAATAAAACTTCTAGAATACTGTATAGTATTGAGCCTCATGATGGAGAAGGCCTGGCAATTAGAATGAACTGTCTGCCTAGTATTACGAACAGGGTGGAATTGTCCAGGAAGATCTGAATGTGAAGGATGGTCAGAATTATGAAAAATCTTTTGTAACATGCATAATGAACTAGACCAGGAATAAAAAATTTGATAGACAGTAAGTTTCTGTCCAACAAATTAAGATGAGAATCAGCAGCTGAAGACCGGACAGGAGAACAATACTCAAAATAAGGTAGAATGAAAGAACTAAAACAATTCTTCCGAATAGATTTATCACCAAAAATCTTGAAATACTTTCTCAATAATCCAATTATTTGTGTAATTTAAGAAGACACAGTTCTAATGCGTTTCTCAAAAGTAAATTTGCTGTCGAGAATCACACCTAAAAATTTAAGTCTTACAAAGTTAAAGAAACATTATCAATACTGAGGTCCGGATGTTGAGGAGCCACTGTCCTTGACCTACTTTCAATCATACTTTG
>NC_090725.1:206158637-206188637 GCF_036898095.1 Palaemon carinicauda | reverse complement strand
CACTATTTACCTCCTCAATTGCTTATTACATACTTATATTCTCTGACTCTCTAATAAAGGAAATTTGAACAATCTAATGGTATCTTATTATGAAATGTCTGTCAGAACTTTTGGTCAGTTGTTGGTGATAATAATGATGATAACCAATATCATAAAGAGAATAAAAGATTTTGTTGACCATTCCTACGCCAAGACAGTAATCAACGCCCCAAAAGGATTTTTTCCAAAACTTCCATTCCTATACCAAACAAATCTTCATCACATGCTGCCAGTCTGAATGGTTATCATTGGTCAAGTATATTATAATCCACATGTAACCATTTAATGTGTAAATCTTCTTACCAACAGAGAAATATCAAAATACATCTAGCCAAAAGTATAGCTTCCTTGTTGAAGGTAGATAGTTCTTCCTTTGTCCATGTCAAATGATAACCTTCTTCCAGAGAATAATCTCTTTGTTTCAGGGAACAAACACAATTCCAGATCTATTAGAAATTAAATATTCGACCTGAATCATCAGAGACCGCTCTTCTCTTTTTTCATAATTCTGCATTTCATACAAATTTTTGATACTCTCTTCTGTTCAATGTAGATACGGAAATTGGGTGAACTCATTTTTGGTAAATAGGAAACATAAATGTTATTGAATTGTGCTTCTAGAGGAACTGCCTGAAAATGTTCAGCGATATATAAATCTTAATTAAAAGAAAGTAGTATACTATTAGTATTTAACTGGAATTCTTGGGGAGTGTCCCCGTTTCTTTGCCGTCATTTGCTTAAAATTAGGTTTGTTCCTACACGATTACAAACCTTCTTCCTTTAATAAGAGAATTGGTTCAAGTGTAGCTGAAACTACAAATAAAACCTGATAACGAGGCGCTGGCCATAGCCGGTAGTTAGCGGCTGATGGAGAGGATACCCTGCCCTTTCTGCCGATGTAATGAACAGTCACTTTGATTCTTGCGATGTATAACCGATCCAATGTGCAATTTCCACATGTATTCACCCATTATTTGGAGCTTACTTAATAGAGGGAAACTACTTTTATACGAGCATCTGTTAGTACCTTAAGTTTCCTCAGTTTAAGACACGTAGTCTGCTTCCTTTATTCAAAATGCTGGTCAGAGGAAAATAGGGCCACTGCCATTTTTTCCCTGCTGCATAATTAGTCCTTTAAGAAAAATTAATAGCAATTTCGTATACTATGAGTCACTCGTTTCTCTACCGTGGGAGAGGCAATGTTGGCAAATCCTTCACAGGGGGCAAAGAAAGAGATGGTGAAATTGCACTCTACTTTACTTTCTCCTCAGCTGTTAATGATTGTGAGCATTTATTGGAATGTCCACCATGCATGATCGTGATTGCAGATCTGTTAGAGATCACTCACTCTTACAGGAGCTCCATGTCAGCAGTTCTGGCTTCCATTGGAGCAATACTAGGCATGCTACTAGGTGTATGCTCACTCTTAAGAGAGCACCATTACATATGTGTGCAATAGCATGCTGCAACCATAACTGCTCGCCATCGGCCATGCACCACCTAACCTGTTCACAATCGATCGCTCACCATCTTACCTTCTTGCCATCCATCTTACAGTCTGTCACCTGCTCGCTATTAATCAGGCACCCTCCCACCTGCCTGCTTGAATGCTCTACTATGAGAGCACCTCTGTTAGTGTTCTCCATTTCTACTTTTATGGTCAGGTAATGCATCCATCTATTTGAACTCATGCATGCAACTTTGAGCAGTCACATCCTGGTGCTCTCCTATCTATTTACACCTGTGCATCTAAGTTAGAGCATTCACATGATGATACTCTCCTAATCAATCACATGCAAGTTCGCTCAATGGTCAGCTTGCTAGCTTCAGTTCATGTTACACTCTCTCCTCTTTACCCCCGGATATATATGAAACAAATGATAAAGACACACACAAGCTCACCAATTATGCACACCTTCAGCACAGTCCAATGACTGTTGCTGAGGTTGACTGGGCTTTGGTGTTAGAACCTCGCCCTCAGATGCATAGGTAGACGAGATTGGCAAGATACAAGTAACTTTAGACCAGTAATTGATCTCTCAGCCCTGTACGAGATCAGCCATCAGACTCAATTCAGGATGGAAATGCCTCACACAATCAAACAAGCCAAGGAAAATTTTACGATTTAACTTGATCTCAGGGATGTAAATTTTACGATTTAACTTGATCTCAGGGATGTATACTTCTAGATCCCTGTGATAATTCTTCAAGAAAGTATTTGAACCATATCCTTGAGACCAAATTCTTTCAATTCAAGTTTTTTGCTTCAGGCTGTCCCTGGCCCCACCCAAGTATTCACTCCAGTGTTCAAATTGGTGTCAACATACGCTCATGACAACGGATTATGCTTGATTTGCTACTTAGACAATTGGAAAATTGTCATCTTATGGACAGCCAAAGTATGATATACCTGGGCTTGAACATAGACGCAATAGCTGGAAATGTCTATCTTTCCCAAGACAAGATAACCCAGTTTAAGGAAGCAGCTCACCACTTCCTTTGCCAGGACCTAGCATTTCCTTTGCCCGAATCTGGTGCTAGCAGAACTATGCCTTTGCCTTCTAGGCCTTACAACCTCACTGGAAAAGTTTGATCTCCATGGCTGTCTCCGCCTGCGACTATTACAGCGGTGTCCAGAATGACACTGGTCACAAGCTGTAGATTCCACTCGACCTTTAGTACCAGTATATCAAGACACCAGATCAGATTTTCTTTGGTGGCTAAAGAAAGAAAATCTTCTACGGGGTCTTCCTTAGAGTGTCCGCACTCTGGATCTCCTTTTGTTCATTAATGTGTCAAAGAGAAGGTGGGGTCCCCATTTCAAGGACCATCTAACATGAAGACTGTAGTCACTAAATGACAAGTCTCTTTACATCAATGTTCTGAAGTTGGAGAGAGCCTATCAAGCCTTACAGCATTTTCAGCCATTACTAATCAGCCACTAGGTTGCACTGATGAATAAAAATGTAACCTTAGTGGCATATGACAAAAAAGAAGGTAGCACAGTATCACAGCTTCTCTACCAGCTAGCTGTATTGATACATGACAAGGCAGTTCACATTGCAATATTCCTCACAGCCCAGTTCATTCCCAGTAAAAGGATCCTCTTAGCTGACAGGTTGAGTCACTGGAATCAGATCTTTGTATCCCCAAGAAGTGACGAAGTACACGACTTTGTGGGGTTCCCCAACTACAGATATATTATCCATATGCCTCCAGTTTATTGCTCATCAGCACTAGACTCAGCCCCAACGTCTATGCTTTAATTTCCTTTTGCCTTGTTATCATCACTAGACCTAAAGTTGACCCTAGTAGCTCTGATGTAGCCTCGAGCAGAATGGTACCCAGACCTTCTGCCTCTACTAATAGAGACGCTGAGAAAGCTTCTACCTTAGAACAACCTGCTTCGTCAGCCCCAATTCCAGGGGTTCCACAACTTGGTGAAATCTCTATCTCTGTTGGTTATCCAGCACCTCTTTTCAGAGAGAGGTGGTTCTTGCGAGACAGCGCAAGACATGTCCCAATACCTTAGGAAACCCTCTTCTAGTGAGTACCAAGCAAAACGGCCAACCATCTTCTGTGGTTGCAGTTGTGGAAGGATTATGTCTCCTCCTGGAGCCTCTACTTTTGTGGCATACCTACGAGAGGGAATACCGCCTCTCAGTCTCAGCAGTAAAAGGGTATCTTTTAGCCATGAGCCAGGCTCAGAGACTTGAGGAGTTGATATTTCCTCTTCGTGGGAAATATCCATACCTATGAGAAGTATGCAATAGATCTGTCTCCCACTTGAGGTTTGACCACCAGTCTGGGATGTGACCATGGTGTTGTGCTCCTTGATGAGAGCTCTATATGAATTGCTGAAACTAGCCTCAGATAAGGACATTACCCGAAAAACTGATTTTCTCCTTACTTTGGCTTTGAAAAAGCACATATGGGAATTACATGGACTATCGTATTTATTCTCTCACTCTAAGCGCTAGAGACAAGTATATTTCTATTTGGTTCCCGAATTTGTAGCAAAACTCAAAATCCAATAATCACTGACTCTAGATTTTCTTCATTTACAGTTTCTTTGCTTAGGAAAGTAACTAAAGATCCGGATGAGTTACTTTGATATCCTCTATAGGTGCTTAGGCACTTTCTTAAGAGAACCCAGTCTGCCAGAGCTAGTTTACAGAGCTTACTGTTAAGCACTCGTAGAAAATAAAGACACAAGGTACACAATCGCCTTTTGGCTTTGAGAGACAAATCACAGCACTTAATGCTACTCTAGCCTTCAAGAAAAATCTCTTCGTGGCAGAAATTTTAAACACTGAAGTATGGAAGTGTTAGACTTTAACTGGCCATTATTTTTGGGAATATACTCACAAGACTGAATGTATTGTGGTTGCTGCTCTACAAGTTGTGTATTGACTTAGCTCCTTTAAAGGACTAAAAGTATAATGTCTAAAGTGATGATTATAATAGAAGATAGCGAGTGTCTGGCCCCTTTCCTCTTTGCTTCTCCTTCATTGGGATATAACGATTGGAAACCTATGGAACTGGACGTATATTGATACAGGTAAAACAACACTGATAGCAGCATTTCTATATCTGTTGAAATATAAGTTTCCATTCCACCATCCTCTTTAAAAGTAAGAAGATGGATATGTACAGGTAAACCCATTGATTTGGGTATGCCTTTCTTAACAGATTTACTAGGCTAATAAAGGGAGATTTTCTTGTTAAACATCCTTAGTTGCCTTGGCCGTAATTCTGGTGGTACTTTCAACACTGGTTTGCGAGGTATCTAGGATGCTATGTCCCACACCTTATCAGGTCTGAGCGTATCTATCCCAGAATTTTAGCCAGCCAATTTGGTAATATGGACTTCCATCCACCCTAGTCTCATATTAAATGACGAAAGTTTACACTCCAGTAGGAACAAATCACAAATTTTAAAAGAAATCTGTTATTTTCGTAACTATTCAAACCTAAGTCTTTTAACTTAACATTCCGCCTTCACCTTCCCCTAAAGTCCCAAATACAACCAAAGTGACTGTTATGTGTACCAGCAGAATGAGTGGGGCCTCTCTTCTGGTGGCTGGCAATTACTGGCCCGAGAAACAAAAGCAGGGAAAACATCACAGGATTTCTTAAAATATTATTATAGAATCTAAACAGATCGAGTTTTGTATAATGTAAAAGAAAAAAAAAGTGAGAAAAATATAAAATAATTTTATTGATAATAATTTTGATAATATTAATAAACGATAATAATTTTTATAGTTTTTATAATAATAATTAGTTTAATAATAATTGTATTAATGATAATAATTCTAATAATTCTATTAATAATGAAAATAATTCTAAAAATTTCAATAACCTTTTATATTTGCAATAATCTCGGTTAAAATGGGATTAGAAAGGACATTATTCACCTTATCTTGTATTTGATGACCAAAATATTTGACTTGACCATTTTTCTTTGCAAGCTATTGCCGACACCTCGTTATAAGTTTTTAACTGCCAATCAACAGCTGCACTTGAATCAAATTTCATATTAAAAACTCAAATTTGTATACTTAGGTAAAATCTAAGACTTACAAATTATTCAATAACCATTGATAATTGATAATAAAAACATG
Source organism: Palaemon carinicauda (assembly GCF_036898095.1). Classification (NCBI taxonomy): domain Eukaryota; kingdom Metazoa; phylum Arthropoda; class Malacostraca; order Decapoda; family Palaemonidae; genus Palaemon; species Palaemon carinicauda. The sequence continues at coordinate 206,182,971 of NC_090725.1, read as the reverse complement.
GAATATCTTCCTATCAAATTTCTTGAAGATATGGTAAATGTTATCAAAATGTAAAATATACTATTAATAGTGATAGTGAACATTTACATAACTTTCTGAAATAGATATGATAACTCCATCTCTCTAGAGTTTGATGAAATAGCTTTATGAACATTTGATTATTCATAATTACACTATGGAATAATTTGAAGTTAATGATTCAAAAAAAAAACTAGAACTTGACTACGTATACGTCATTCAAAAATTAGTGTATGAACCAGTTCATATTCATGATATTTTCCTTGTTATGTATTATAGGAACTATCCTTTTTCCATTGTTTGTATCGTGTTTTAAATTTGTTTTCATCCATACTCGATATTGTTAGAGTAACAGCAATCAATTTTGTAACAACACGTAGTTTGGAATTTTAATGTCGTTATCAATGATTGACTAGAAAAGAATATGTTTGTGAAAATAGTAAGTAATTAGGAAATCTTTAGAGATAGATCAAGGAGTAGGTATTCTGTCAAGACAGAGCTGCAATAACACAAAGCCTGATGCTATTGTTAGCGCAAAGGGTTTTAATTAGCTCTGTAACCACGACCTTCAAAGGAAAACTAGTATCTTGTGAAATTGTTATCCAAATTATTATTATTGTTGACAAGAATGATCCTTATGGACTTTACCTCCGATCTTTATTTTTAGATGTTATGAATGTTGACATTTGTATTATCATCATCATCTCCTCATACGCCTATTGACGCAAGAGACTTTTACATCAATACTTCACCATTCATCATCTCCTACTCCACGCTTCATAGTCCTCAGACATGTAGGCCTGGGGCTTCCAACTCTTCCAGTGCCTTGTGGAGCCTAGTTAAAATTTCCATGAACTAATCTCTCTTGGAGAGTGCGAGGACCATCTCCATCTCGTCCACATATGGCACTAGAGTAATCTCACTTATAGTTTCATTTTTAATCCTGTCATACCATTTAACTCCCAATATTCTCCTGATAATTTTGTTCTCAAATCTACAACATCTGTTGGATATTGTTTCATCGTCATACAATAACTCATGTCCATACTGTAATACTGATCTCGCTAAACTGGTATATAGCCTAATTTTTATATGTAATTTCAAGCGATTTAATTTTCAGATTTTACTTAACCTAGCAATTATCTGATTAGCATTTTCCAGTCTTCCATTGAACTCAAATACTAAAGACTTTGTATTATATATAATTGTTCCTAAATATTTGAATGATTCTACTTCATTGATCCTGTCTCCCTCTCATGACATTTCATCTTCCATTCTCATCATCTCAATCTTGAGTCTATTATTATATCATAGAAGTAATTTATCATTGAAAATTAATCACACTGTGTCTAAAAAAAAAATTAATTAGACATTTCTACGCGAGGAAGATAAAAATGACTCAATTGCTTTTCAAGTATCAATGTATCTTTTTACATGACTTTCGATATTTTTTATATCAATTACTCTCTCTCTCTCTCTCTCTCTCTCTCTCTCTCTCTCTCTCTCTCTCTCTCTCTCTCTCTCTCTCTCTCTCTCTCTCTCGGAAAGTTCCAAACTAAATTCAATTTCTTTCTTACCCTACCGAATCCCTGTTTATTGAAAGAACTCTGTGTGGTGGCAGGAAACGAAAGGAGGTTGAATGAAATGGGGCGCCGGAGATTACTGCTCAATTTCAAGGAATGCGTTCTACCAGAATCCAATAATATTCCCGAAAAGCAAGTAGAGTCATTATTATTGTATTGTATTTTCATATTCAACTTTTTTTCTAACGATTTCCTCCTACGATGGAAACAGGTCATGAATAATATTTCCAAACTCTTCCTGGAAACACCCTGAATGATTAAGAACAAGTGTAATCCAGTATATCTATCCAATCATGAAGTTATAAGAAAGATTGAAAATAACATAAAGTATAAGAAAGACTGAAAAAGATAAGTTTTAAGTATAAGAAAGACTGAAAAAGATAAGTTATAAGTATAAGAAAGACTAAATGAAAATAAATGAAGTATCCATTACATTTGATACGGCGATTTCTTTCAGTGTTGCAGTACTAAGAAAGTCTCTCTTTCATCTTACCGTCAACGTCATTAATGATTCGTCGATGACATATGTCTCTGCGTCAATTTTCGATAACTAGATATAATTTCTTGAAAAAAAAAAAAATATTTCCTGTAATTTCCCATAAAGGCCATGCATCAACTTCATTAACCCTAAATTGTAATATGAATTGTGGCTGTAAATAGTTTCATCCGTCGTAAATTGTAATATAACTATAAATAGCTTAATCGGAAGGCTTATTCTTATTATATTAAATAGTAACCTCACGTTACTTCATAAAAGTACGAATGTTTATCTATATGACTATAGCCTTTCACTTATTGTACGTACCTTGAGTATTATTTTTTACTTATTTAACGTTAACTATTACTAGAGTGCCAATGTGGAACATCGAGATACCAAGTATAACCAATACTTATAACCTGTGAAAATGAATCATATATATACGTGGATCACTTATCAAGCACCACTAATTGGTTGTTAGATGTTGAGTCTAGATCCAGTATATTATATACCAAATGAAACTATGTAATATATCCGTGGACTCTCTAGGTTATAGAATGACCGGCGGCAGACGTATTTGAAGGTGAGTACCCCTTGACAGATACAATGTAAATGGGGTGTTAATTGGCTCTAGATTCAACTTAAGAGATACCAAGTAAAATTTACATTACAATAGCAATGCACATTCTAGAGTACTGTGGTGGTAATGACAGATATTGCAATGTGTGGTTACCTTAACAGACACATCCTAGCAGGTGGGAAGAGGGAAGGACATCCCTGATAATTACTGTGAAGCCTACAGATAGTAGGTTACAACTGAATCGTATTATCATTGTTGATATAGCCATAGTTGGTAAAGCAGAATGCTATAACCACAAGGACTCCAACAAGGAAAATAGCACAGTGAGGAAAAGATGTAAGGAAACAGATAGAAGAGCGTGCTTGAGTGTACCATTAAGCAAAAGAATTCTAACCCAAGACAATAGAGCACCATCGTGCAGAGGCTATGGCAATACCAAAGATTAGGAAACAATGGTTTTATTTTAGTTTTCTCCTCCCTGAAGAGCTGCTTACAATAGCTAAAGATTGGTCGGTTGTGGTCGTATGCAGTGATAATATAAAATACAGTCAACAAGTATCATGAATTAAGTCTTGATTGAGACGTTATGCTTCATAGAAGTACTGGATAGTATTTTAGCTGTAATCAAAGTAAATAGATGTGCTTATTGAACTCTACATATATATATATATATATATATATATATATATATATATATATATATATATATATATATATATATATATATATATATATATATAAATTATATATATATACATATATATATATATATATATATATATATATATTCAAATAAGCTATATAGAACTGATACATTAATGTCTGGATTCTCTAAACGATCTCGGGATCAGAGCCCCAGGCGAAGTCACACAAAGTTAATAACTTCTGATCGGCCGGAAATCGAACCCTGGTCCAGGAAACTTGTATGAACGGTGACTTGCCACTTTCTTTGTGGCCAAGTGGTAAGTCACTGTTCATTTATGGACGGAACTAGTCGTTTGATCAATATGGATTCAAGAAGAGGTTAGTCATGGTTATTTGACGCTTTACCAATGATGGTAAAATCTTTGTTGTCAATATTTTTTTTGCATATTTTAGCATGATTACGAACATTTGAATGTTCACAATTGGATATTCTGCAACTTGTTCGATAGCTAACAACTCTACGGGAATCTATTCTGACCTTTAACAGCCTGTTGATATTGAAAGGTCTATATTTACTTCTGAAGATCTATAACTCTACCTGGACTTTTTAGGTTTGAGGCGTTACATTTGGAAAGACAATAAGTCGCTTTGTAATTGACTAGATAAAAGACACACCTACAGGCTTTCATGGCATTTCTTCCATATCTTGCATTTGGGCTAAATATTCTTTTATATAAAGGATAGAATTTAGCAATATGCTTTCTATTCACAGGCTGATTTTGAATATTAAATTCTTATTCATGAGGATGATATTGGTATTGGTAAATGTAATACAGTAGTATAATAGATCATAATGGTATAATAAGAACACTGTATAATAGTTTTATGTGCACAGTATTTACGAGTATATGATGAACAAGGGCAGGAAATGGATTGTGTGTACATATATATATTGTGTGTATATATATATATATATATATATATATATATATATATATATATGTATATATATACATATATATATCTATATATATATATATATATATATATATATATATATATATATATATATATATGTATGTGTATATATATATATATATATATATATATATATATATATATATGTATATATATATATATATATATATATATATATATATATATATATATATATATATATTTACATATACTGTATATATATATATATATATATATATATATATATATATATATATATATATATATATATATATATATATATATATACTGTATATATATACTGTATATATATATATATATATATATATATATATATATATATATGTATATGTATATATATACATATATATATATATATATATATATATATATATATATATATATATATATATATATATATATATATATGTATATATATATATGTATATATCCATATATATATATATATATATATATATATATATATATTTTTGGGCTCAAGCCATGTCGTCCTGATGGAAGTTCCTATAGGGTAGCTTCCTAGGGTATATTACAACTACGGCGATATTCCCAGAGAATTTACCTTAAGGTACCAGAATTCTAACTCCTGGAGCGAGTATCCCTCGTGAAAGGGATATCGCGACATATCAGAGGACGTATTCTAGACACGTCACATGGCAATCTACATCCTGGACAGAGATTTCGTCTCGTAGGAGGTGATTGGCGAGATACGAATTCGGGAAAGAAAAAAAAGGGGGAGCCGCTCCCAAGGCTTCCCTATCCCCCGATTCGTATGCGTGCCTAGCGCCAATCCTGGCGCCATCTGTATTCCTTTTTGCGTAGCTTAACAACTCGGTGTTTTTTCCTGTTTTTCTCGCAAATCTTGGCTTCTCTGTCTTCGTCGGCCTCTGATAAGTTGAGTATAGTGTCTGTTATGTATAAATGTAGGCTCTTGGTAAAATTTTGAGTGATTAATAGGATTAATCTTTGATACAAGAGCCGTAGCCTACCAGAGGCGTCTTGGACGCTGTCGCTCGCTAGGTATAAGTTAGTTAGTCAGAGCGACATTCCTGGTTGTTTTGCTTTAATAAATTTTAGCTATTTAGCATTACATAGGATTTCCTTTCGTGCTTAGTATTATTTGGCGAAGTATTCGCCATTCTGGCCTACGCTAGGCCATGTAGCCTAGTCGTTTGGTCCTAGTACTTCATGCATGATTATGGTTTTTCCGAGTGTAATTAAAATTTTATTGAAGCTTTAGGCTATATTTTATACATTTTAGACTGTGTGGAATATTTCCAAGATAGTATACGAGTGAGTTTCGGTGAATTAGGTAATCGATTCTCTTGGTGCCTAGGCTAGTTGCTTATGGAGCCTTAGTATACTTTATCATACTCCCCGGTTGTTTTCTTTTCTTCGGAGAAGGTATGCAATCCCTTTCCCTCTGTTTAAGCCTTGGGCTTATCCCTAAGTGGTTTTTTTCGAAATTTATTTTCGATAAAACTATACTAGGGTGTTACTGTACCTTCCTGTTCCTGTAGTTATGGTTCAAGAGGGACAGAACAACAGAGTTTTTAGTCTGAGTCTGTGTTGTCTAGCTTGGGGCTGAGTCCCCCTCGCTGACCTAACACATACAATGGGAGCTTAGCTCCCTTAGGTCACTACCGAAGGTTTCTGTGGATATGATTCCTTCTTTTGTGATCTACCAGACTAGTCCTTTTGCTGTTCTCGCGGGAGGATAAGTTCTTCCCTTGGGAGTAGCAACGCCTTCCTTGCTTTGGTGCTCTGGAAGCTGGCAAGTATTGCTGGCCTTTCCCCTTAGATCTCCCTTAGGCTAAAATAAGTTTCTTAGCTGCGGGTGATCTGTCACTAAAGCAAGGTTGGCAGGACCCTCTTGTCCCTTCCCCCTCTTTCTTCATACTGTACTGTACGTCGTTCTACATCTGGACCTAGTATAGGTTAGGATGTGGAATTGACTCAGCCCCTTGCCGGCCGGCAGAGCTGGCCGGCAGGGGTCTTACTGTACTGTACGTCGTTCTACTTCTGGACCTAGTATAGGTTAGGATGTGGAATTGACTCAGCCCCTTGCCGGCCGGCAGAGCTGCTGGCCGGCAAGGGTCTTATGTTTTCGAGTGCTGCCCGGACCTCTCTTGGTCCCTCATCCATGCCTGCCGGCAGAGCCGGACGGCATGGGTCAAGGAAGCCTGAATTAGTTTCTCCCCTTCCTTATATGCACTCTTTCGGTTGCCGGGCTTGGAGGTTGTGTACACTCTTATCCCGGCATCCATTCTTTTTCTTCTTCTAAGTGCTGTACCTGTCCCGGCTGCCGGCCTCATAGGCCGGCAGCCGGGCAGGTGTAGTCCTCTGGTTCTTTTGCTGCCGGCTGGCATCGGTCTTGTACCTTTGCCGGCCGGCTTATGTCAGCCCTTGTCTGCCGGTCACCAAGAGTGTGGCCGGCAGCTGGGTACTACCTTGTGTAGTTGCTGGCCGGCAGCCATTGCCGGCCAACACTGGCTGTTACCGGCCGGCAGTTGCTGCCGACCGGCACAGGCATTTGAACCAGAGTGCTGCCGCCTTATAGCTGTTAAGTAGTATACTTTAAAGCTAGTTGTGGTGTGTGCCGGCCGGCAAAGGCAGGCCGGCACACATCCCCCTATACTGTACTAGTATTCTTCTGTATAGCATATACAGTAAGAGGAAAACTATACTAAGGGTTTTGGTACAGCACTGTGTCTTCTAACACTATTGTGTTTTCTTGCACACCCCTTTGCTGTTGCCCTCAGATAGGAAGCTGAGTTCTTCCCTGTCTATTATCCAGGATTTTAAAATCATTGCTTAGGTGTGAGCTCCACCTGTTTCCTCTGGAAACCTTGCATTGGTTACTCTAGAAGAGATAAACCATTTTTTATTTTATTATCTGGAAGGCTGCAACAATGGGTTGTGAGGGAAACACAAGTGTGTGTCTTTCCTTTCTGAATTGTTATGCTATACTATGCATATCCAGTGATACATAGTTCACTTGATACTCATGGAAATTTCTTCTCTTTACAGAAGGACACTCCGAAGTGGGGAAGTGCTTTCTGCAATGTCAGCAGCAAGATCCTCTGCGGACATGAGTTTTGTAGGAGACACGCAGCATACGCTGTCTCCAAGGATGATCTCCGGTATTGGGACCCTCAGGTATGTACTGTGTGCACTAACCTGATTTCTGAGACATTTAAATAGCTAGGAAGAAGCTTCGTACCTGGGTAAGGGGCTTCCAAAAGAACACTTCTGGCCCTTATCTTCCAAGTGAGAAGATGAGGGCGTATCCTTTCCCTAAGGCATCAGCTGATGCAGTGATTCCCCAGCCTCAAGAGGAGATCCCCTAAGTTCAGATCCAGGTGGATGCTGAAGTCGCGGTCGCGATGCAAGACATCCAGCTAGATGACAGGATGTCTGATGTGGACGGGTGTCAGGAGGAAGACCTCCTGGCAGAAGCCCAGGATGAAGTTTAAGCCCCTCTACATCGGCCGGTCTCCCAGTAGAGCTGGGACAGGCCCTCTCTTCTATTGTTGGAATGATCCAACAAATGCAGAAGGAGAATCAGGAGAAGGCGGCTGCAATGGAACTGCGAATGCAGTGCCTTGCAGAATCACATGGGCCCCAGAAAAAGCTCAATGTGAAAGACCTTCCCTTGTGCTCAGATGCTAACCCATGGAGGTATGCTGAGCACATGCCGATGACAACTGGAAAGATTGTCATCTCGGATAAGCTGGGCTCAGTTCCCCTGGAGGGTGGAATTCTGGCCCAGCAAGGCATCATATCCGGACTGTTATGTCCGGCTGAGGAAGGAACCAGCTTCAAAGGAGGAGACAGAGCCGAAGGAGGTCATAGTGATGGACCATGCTAAGGCTCAAGCTCTACTTTCATCCTCGATGAAAGAGAGGGGCTTCTCTAACTCAAAGGTAGCTGCATTGAATAGGAAGCTCCCTTCCTTTGTGTCCTCGCCTACTAGAGCCTTCCCCTTTTTACAGAAAGGGTTTCTGGCTGTACTAAAAGCAATCGAGGCCGGCAAGTCTTGCCCCTCCCTAGAGGAGTGTAAACCCTTGTCGCTGGCCCTGCCTATGGACCACAAAGACTGGAAGGACGTCCATCTTACGTTCTCAGTGGGAAAGTTGGAGGCTGATATTGCCGGACGTCAGTTCGGCAAGGACCTCCCTAAGCTGTCTGACTTTCTTTTGCGAAGTGAGTTCGATACAAAAGAAAGACTGACTGCCTCAATGTCTCTTCAGACTACTCTCGAGACGATGGCAAGTGACCCCAAGGTCCAGGAAATGTTCATGGTAGTGGCCAAGCCTCATCTGGCCACAGTGACGAAGGACCTTTATGGCTTCGTCAAGGCAAAGAGAGCTTGTAGGGAGTTCGTGTTTACCTCGGCTACGGTGAGGCACGAGCTAAAGAAACTAATCTCCTCCAACATTTGGGGAAAAGACCTTTTCCCTACCGACTTGGTCAAAGAAGTTGTTGATAAAGCCGCCTTGGAGAATAGAAACCTTCTCCAGAAGTGGAGCCTGGCTATCAAAAGAAAGTCTTCCCCGGATGAGGGTCCTCAACCAAAGAGGAAGACTATGAGGACTAGGCTACCGTCTCGGCCAGCCAAGCCTCTTAGACAGCAACAGCAACTGCAATTGCCATTGCCCCCAGTGCCCCAGATCATGGCACAAACCCCGACCACCTTTCAGTGGGTACCCCAGGCCGTGTCGACACAGTCCACGGCATTCACCCCAGCGTTCGAAGGGCAGTCTACTTCCTTTCGAGCAAAGCCTAGAGGAGCAGCCAGAGGCTCGTCTAGACGCCCCTCAAGGGGAAGGGGATTCAGGGGTGGTCGTGGTCAGGAAGGCAAGACCTCAGGACGGCAGTCCAATTGAGGTGATACCGGTAGGAGGGAGACTTCTGAAATTTCGGGATCGGTGGACCTTCGATCCCTGGGCCCACAGCCTACTCAAGAATGGACTGGGCGGGAGCTGGTACAGCACTCCACCCCCGTGCCTTCGGTTTTTCCAACACTCCACCCCCGTTATGGAGGAGTACGTTCAAGAACTGTTGGAGAAAAAAGGTGATCCGAAGGGTGAAGCCCATCAATTTCTAAGGGAGGCTGTTTTGTGTTCCCAAGAAAGACTCGGAAAAGCTCAGAGTCATTCTGGACTTGTCGCCACTTAACAAGTTCATAGTGAATTGCAAATTCAAAATGCTAACACTGCAACACATAAGGACCTTACTGCCCAAAAGGGCATATTCCGTCTCTATAGTCTTGTCAGACGCCTATTGGCACATTCCAATTAGCCATCGACTCTCCCCCTACCTAGGGTTCAGGCTACAACGAAGACTATACGCCTTCGGAGCCATACCATTCGGGCTAAACATAGCCCCAAGGATTTTTACGAAGCTTGCGAGCGTAGCTCTCAAACAATTTCGCCTAAAGGGAATTCAGGTAGTAGCCTACCTGGACGACTGGTTGGTGTGGGCAGCATCCGAGACAGAATGCTTGCAAGCTTCCAGTCAAGTGATCCAGTTCCTAGAGTACCTAGGCTTCAAGATCAACAGAAAAAGTCTCGACTTTCTCCATCTCAAAAGTTCCAGTGGCTGGGAATCCACTGGGACCTTTTGTCACACCGTTTCTCCACCCCGGCGAAGAAAAGGAAGGAGATAGCGGGTTCTGTCAAGAGACTTCAAGATTCCGAAAGGATATCAAGACACGAGCAGGAGAGAGTACTGCGCTCTCTCCAGTTTGCTTCGGTGACAGACCCAGTGCTAAGAGCACAGCTAAAGGATGCAATCGGAGTTTGGAGAAGTTATGCATCAAACGCGTGAAGAGATCTGAGAAGACCAGCCGCTTCGGCTAAGTACTCTTCTCAGGCCTTGGTCCCAAGCCAGACATCTAAAGAAGTCAGGTTCTTCTTCAGCCACCTCCCCCGTCGGTGACGATTCACTCAGACGCCTCGAAGGAGGGATGGGGAGGTCACTCTCATCGGAAAAAAGTCCAGGGGACTTGGTCCAGGCTATTCAAGACCTTTCACATAAAACTTTCTAGAAGCTAGGGCAGTGCTCCTTACCTTAAAGAAAGTCTCCCCGCGTCACTCGATCCCCATAAGGTGGTGATAGACAGCGAGGTAGTTGTGAGATACTTGAATCGACAAGGATCGAGGTCACCACCTCTCAACCAGGGGATGTTGGCCATCTTCCGATTGGCGGAAAAGAAGAAGTGGTACCTGTCGGCAGTTCACCTTCAAGGAGTCCGCAATGTGACAGCGGACGCTCTATCCAGGTTCACACCGATAGAGTCGGAATGGTCCTTAGACGCAGGATCATTCTCCTTCATTCTGAATCAGACCCAGAACTGAAGATAGACCTCTTTGCGACGAAAGACAACAAGAAGTTGCCCCTGTACGTGCCCCGTACGAGGACCCCTTAGCGGAAGCAGTGGACGCGATGTCCCTCGACTGGAACAGATGGTCCAATATTTATCTGTTCCCTCCTCACAACCTTCTGTTGAGGGTCCTCAACAAACTGAGATCCTTCAAAGGGTAGCGGCAATAGTGGCCCACAAGTGGCCGAACAGCGTGTGGTTCCTCCTGGCATTGGAACTGTAGCTGAAGTTTGTACCACTACCAGATCCAGTTCTGACCCAGCGAGTCCAGAAGTCAACTGTCTGCGCTTCATTACAGAAAACCCGGACCCTGCAGCTCATGATTTTCTCTCCCTAGAGGTGAGAAAGCGTTTCGGGATTTCGAAAGCCAGTATAGACTTCCTTGAGGAATATGAGTGCAAATCTACTAGAAGGCAATATGTGTCATCTTGGAGAAAATGGGTGGCCTTTTGTCAAGGCGAAGATTCCGCAGGAGATCTTGACAGACTTCTGCTTATCTTTTTTCTCCACCTCCATGGTCAAGGGTTGGCAGCGAACACGATTTCAGCGTGTAAGTCTGCTTTGACAAGACCCATTCTATATGCCTTCCAGGTCGACCTAGGTAACGAGATCTTTAATAAAGTCCCGAAAGCCTGTGCTAAGCTCAGACCTTCAGCACCTCCAAAGCCCATTTCATGGTCTTTAGACAAGTTCTTCATTTCGCTTCTCTGTTGAGCAATGAAGAGTGTGCGTTAAAGGATTTGACACAAAAAGTTATTTTCCTATTTTGCACTCGCGTCCGGGGCCAGGGTTAGTGAGATTGTAGCCTCTCGAGAGAGGCAGGTCGTGTTCAGTTCCTGGATGGGGAAGAACTGAACCTGTTTCCGGATCCTATGTTTCTCGCCAAGAATGAGTTACCCACCAACAGGTGGGGTCCCTGGAGAATCTGCCCTCTGAAAGAAGATGCATCTCTATGTCCAGTAGAATGCCTAAAGGTCTATCTTCATAGAACTTCAGACTTCAAGGGTGGTCAACTATTCAGGGGAGAAACATCAGGCTCAAATTTATCTCTGAATCAACTCAGAGCGAAAATCACATATTTTATTCGCAGAGCGGATCCTGACAATACACCCGCAGGTCACGATCCGAGGAAAGTTGCCTCATTCTTAAATTTCTTTAATTGTATGGATTTTGAACATCTCCGTTCATACACTGGCTGGAAGTCTTCCAGAGTGTTCTTTCGCCACTATGCGAAGCAAGTAGAGGAACTAAAAGAGATCTGTGGTAGCAGTGGGTTGCGTCGTTAACCCTGCTGTTTAACTCTGCGAGGAACAGTGGTCTTAATTGGGACGATTAATTCCAGGGTGAGTGTGTAGTTACATACTGTACTACAAACTAAGTGAGGGCACTGTGTTGCCCATCCAGACTGTTCCATTTCCGAAGGTGAACCTAGCATAAGTGCAGACATGTGTGCCGAGCGTTTCTAACGCTAATGTCATTGATTTGTAATACAGGCTTTTATGACTTTGATACCTCGGTATCTTAAAAGTGGCATCTAATATTTTTTCTTTCAGACAAACAAGCTCTGTTTACTATCATACTTATGCTTAAAGTTTTGGGTTATCCTCTTCTTATGTATATATATATATATAATTGTGGTTAACCTGTCTATTTATTGCCTGTCAATAATCTGGTTCTTGAGAACCTTGCGTCTCCTTCACCTGTGTCAATTTATTGGTATAATTGAGCATTCATTCTATGTAACTTATCTGGGATAATTTTAATAGAATTGTTCCTTTATGCAAGCTATGTTGCATTGGTTTTCTTCCTATGCGGATATAAAACCTTTGTCCAATACAAGTATTGTGCGGAAAACTGGTCGATATTTCATATTGACGCAGTGGTCCTTTACAAACTATGCTTTACTTAATATAGGGCGAGACCACTATATTAGCTTGCCTGGTATTCATACATAGATATATGTACTCTTCGAAACTTTTTCAGAGTCTAGTAGGACTCTTCCCTGTAGGGGGCAGGAAGCTCTAACATAGTTTATAGTTAGTTGAAAAGATGTATAACGGTAACATCTTAGGTCTCTAGGTCTAGTCGACCGGGAAAAAATTACCTCCGGGGAGTACGGCACGTTCTGAGAATCCACAGATACAGTAATGCTCTGGTGCACTTCCATCAGGACGACATGGCTTGAGCCCAAAAAACGGATTTTGAGCGAAGCGAAAAATCTATTTTTGGGTGAGATGGCCATGTCGTCCTGATGGACCCGCCCTTGCCTTTCTAAGAAAGGGCTGTAGGACCCCTCCCTACATACAGTATCTGTAGCACCTCGTGTACGCTACAAGGAATACAGATGGCGCCAGGATTGGCGCCAGGCACGCATACGAATCGGGGGATAGGGAAGCCTTGGGAGCGGCTCCCCCTTTTTTTTCTTTCCCGAATTCGTATCTCGCCAATCACCTCCTACGAGACGAAATCTCTGTCCAGGATGTAGATTGCCATGTGACGTGTCTAGAATACGTCCTCTGATATGTCGCGATATCCCTTTCACGAGGGATACTCGCTCCAGGAGTTAGAATTCTGGTACCTTAAGGTAAATTCTCTGGGAATATCGCCGTAGTTGTAATATACCCTAGGAAGCTACCCTATAGGAACTTCCATCAGGACAACATGGCCATCTCACCCAAAAATAGATTTTTCGCTTCGCTCAAAATCCGTTATATATATATATATATATATGTATATATACATATATATATGTATGTATATATATACATATATATACGTATATATGTATATATATACGTATATATATGTATATATATATATATATATATATATATATAGAGAGAGAGAGAGAGAGAGAGAGAGAGAGAGAGAGAGAGAGAGACTCAGTTACTGATTTGTCATTTGCGAGAATGCAATTTCATTTTTACGGAGTCTAGTTTATAACAAACTACAAGCTCGGATTATGGCAAGCTCTTAACTTTCATTATACTAGACAATGCATAACTTGCTTGAAATTGAGTTGATGGATAATTTGCTCCTCGATCCCAATACATTCGTGGCCACAACCCTATACCTCCATTATTCATTAATAAGGAATATTTTTATTCAAAAGATACTTATGAGTGAAATATGGAACTCAATGCCAAATAGTTTCTTCCTGTTAATTATTCAAATTGAGATCCATATGCAAAATATTTATGATTTTCACCTTTTTTTTTTTTTTATTTCTACTCATCATCATCTACGCCTATTAACGCAAAGGGCCTCGGCTAGATTTCGCCAGTCATCTTTATCTTGAGCTTTTAACTCAATACTTCTCTATTCATCATCTTCTACTTCCCGCCTTATAGTTCTCAGCCATCTAGGCCTGGGTCTTCCAACTCTTCTAGTGCTTTGTGGAACCTAGCTGAATGTTTGGTGAACTAATCTTTCTTGGGAAGTGCAAAGAGCATACCCAAACCATCTCCATCTACCTCTTACCATAACCTCACCCACCTATGGCACTCGAGTAATCTCTCTTATAGTTGCATTTCTAATTTTGTCCTTCCATTTAACTCCCAGTATTCTTCTGAGTGCTTTGCTCTCAAATCTACAAAATCTGTTGGATATTTTGTTCATTGTCATACCACAACTCATGTCAACAAAGTAACACTAATCTCTTTAAACTGATATATGGTCTGATTTTTTATACGTCATTCCAGGCGATTGGAATTCCAAATTTAACTTAACCTAGCTCTTGTATAACTCACTTTTTTCAATCTTTCATTAAACTCCAATTCTCAAGACTGTATTAGAAATCAAAGTTCCTAAATACTTAAATGATTTCATCTCATTAATCTTCTCTCCTTCAAATGATATTTCATCTTCCATTGCAAATTCCGTTCTCATAATCTCCGTCTTTCTTATATTTATCTCAAGCACAGCCTCATATGATAGTTCATGCATTTCCCAGCTTTGCGAGTTCAGTGGTGTTCTGCTAATAAGGAAAGCGTCAGCAGAATACTCTAGATCAGCTAATTTCCAAAAACAATCCAATCCAATCCTTTTCCACCATCTCCGACTGCTCTATGCATCACAAAATTTATGAAGAGGATAAGCAACATAGGTGATAGCACTTATCCTTGGAGTACTCCGGTGTTCACTGGAAATTCATTTGATAGGACTCTATTAACTTGAACTTTTGCACTTGCTATGCTCGTGAACAGACTTAATCAAATTTACATATTTGAGAGGAACTTCATTATAGCGCAGGACTCTCCACAAAACCGCACACTATCGAAGGCTATTTCATAGGCCACATGAGGCGTCAAAAGTGGATTTCTATATTCTACACATTGTTGTACACCATGTCTTGAAATGAATATTTGGTCAGTACAACTGCCTCATCGGAATCCTGCTTGTTCATCTCTCAGCTGTTCATCAATCTTTCTCTCTAGTCTCTTTAGAATGAGCATACTATATATTTTCATAACAACTGACATAAGTGTGATGCCTCTGTAATTATTGCAATTAGTCAGATCTTTTATTTTTACAATTGAACAATAATTACTATTTTTGTACACTAGTATCAGTAACTAATTGCACATTTATACTGGAAAATAATTGATAAGTTGATTATAATAGTCAATCACAATTAATGTAATTATGGAAGCCTATTGGAAGAAGCCTGCCGGCCGAAGTTTGACTTGTGTTCCAGAAATTTCATGCTCCGCCTAACAACCAGGTCTCCGTATGCTTGATGCACAATGACTGCCAGGATATTGCCGTCTGCACTGCCTTTCCCTAAGAACACAGGAAAATAACTGAAAATGATGAATGCAGGTGGTCGTGTGAATTAAAATCGAGAAAAGACCAGTTTAATTAAGTGATTAGTTATATGATTAAGATAAAGTCGGTTTAATCGCTCACATGGCTAACAAGTGTAATGGAACATGTAACGCTTGCCAGAACAAAGGATTAAGAGGATTATGTTGAATTTTAAGCGAAGCGAACAACGGCGATGCAAAGACCAGTTGAACGAAGCTATTGATTAAATAACCAAAATAGCGCACACAAACACATATCTTGGCTGTGCTGGGCGGAGTAATCAAAGGGTTCCTGACTGGTGGGCTGAACGATCAAGGTGACGGTCTTAAATAGATGAAGGAGCCCAAGTGCCCGATGCACTGATTTTTTGCGAGAGCATAGGAAAAAGATCCAAGAATGATGAATGCAGGTGGCCGTGTGAATTAGCCTCTCTCTCTCTCTCTCTCTCTCTCTCTCTCTCTCTCTCTCTCTCTCTCTCTCTCTCTCTCTCTCTCCCATTTATCGTTGTATTTTTACTGCCGTATTCTTATTTCAGTAGAGTGAATACTAAATGCCTACACTCACTTTTATTTACTATTATTACAGCTACTACTACTGATACTAGTGCTTCTATGGATATTTGTTTTTCTTTTTTTGCTAGAATCAACTGTTTAAAAAATCAGTAAATCATTGATATTGTTCAATTGTTATTATAGTATAATATACAATATACTAATTATTACATGCTAATAAAGCTGTTGCAAAAAATATAGGGAACACTAAAAGGCCATGTAACCGTCCATACAATGTCTTTCAAAATTGAGCAAATGTTAAAATTTACTGAGAGCATTATATGCAAAGAAATAAAGTCTATATCTATATTATGTATAAGAATGATGTGGGTATTAAGTTCATGGTAGTGTCTGTAGTATTACAGCTTGTAAATATCAATTACAAACCCTCTTAATGATTTCTCTCTCTCTCTCTCTCTCTCTCTCTCTCTCTCTCTCTCTCTCTCTCTCTCTCTCTCTCTCTCTCTCTCTCTCTTTCACACACACCCAAATTTTTTGTCTGGTGGAGTTACCAAAGGTTTTTTGGCTGGTAGGTGGAGCGAGAGATTTCTGGTACACATTCCGGAAAACTGCTCCTCATGTACAATATCCGTAAGAATGTGAGCTCTAACCGCACCCAAGCCCGGAAGTATTTAGTAAAGTAGTGTCTGCAATTTCATCTTCCTTCAAAGATAGTTTGGGGAAGTCAATATTCCTACCTGCTCTGTCATCTGCAGTCATTGCCAGATCTCTAAGAGAATTACTTGTCCCTTGCCTCTACTACTCATGAGTCACCAACTTTAAACTTATAATTGCATTACATATCCTCATCATAGTGACCAATTTTTATTCCATTATCCAGTTATCATCGATATAGATAATCTTTTCCTTTACCTTCAAGGCTAGGCAAATTCACTTTTCTCTTACAGCATATAATCTATAAATATTCGTGATGTGTCCTGTCTACTCTACTAACATTAGGTGCTTGTAGAGGTCAGTGGTCTGCAGAAAGTTTCTTGTGGACATTTTGAGGTGTTCAGTCGCTTTCAAACCAATATTTGTGATACATTTCCAGTCTATAGACTATATCCAGTCCTTTCACTTAATACTGGATGCTTGTGGAGGTTGCTAGTATGTGGAACGATTCATATGGACATTCTGAAGAGTTAAATCGCATTCAAATTAATATTCGTGATAACTACTATTACAATGAGTAGGTTCATTCTGGAAAGGAGAAACACCAATTAGCTGTTGAAGTCATGGAAGGTTTAGGTGTGTGTGTGTGTGTGTGTTTGTGTGTGAAGGTATCGATTTTCTTGGACTTGATATTTCTTATATGATTGCTCGCTAATTAATTCCTTATTATCCAAAATGTTTTGGATCTTCTGAAAATATTTAACAAAAAATTCACCTATATATGATTTTCGATCAATACACAAGTCCATGGACATCTTATAAATGCGCTTGCTATACTTACCTATTTGAATATACTTCATATATATATATATATATATATATATATATATATATATATACATACATATATGTATACATCTATTCATATGTATATATATATATATATATATATATATATATATATATATATATACATATACATATATATCGATGTATGAATGTATATTTATAGAATATATATATATATATATATATATATATATATATATATATATACATATATATATATATATATATATATATATATATATATATATATATATATATATATATATATATATATATATTGTTAAGTGAGGGTGCAGCCCGCCCACCAACAAGAATAACAAGGAAAATAAAGTTAAGCCTCTTTCAGGCTGGTTATAGTAGGGCATAAATAACTGATTTTGTTGCTTATGAAAGACTGTATTTTTGTGGCTAAACACACACAATGGAAAATATTGATATATACGGCATATCAAATAATAAAAAGGACATAACGTTATATAAAAAGGTAGTACCTACGGCAACACAAAGAATGAATGGACACAATGGAATAAAGGGAATATAAATATATCTTAATTCATACAGAGAGCAATTGAAACCATAACAAAAGAGAACATAAACAGGAAATAACAATGTTTGCCAAAATAGAATAAAACGATTCATACAAATATTTTTTCTCCGGGGAATAAAATAATATAATGGTACTGTATTGCGCACACAAAAAATCGTTACATTTTGTTTTGAGGAAAAAGAAAATTAAACTTTTATGTGCCAAATGCACGATCACGAGAAAATACTGAAATATAAATATGAAAATAAACACAATGAATATAATTACCTTCCAAAAAGGACAAAGGTTTTTAACTATTGAACACAGCAAATGAAAATAAAATGACATCAGGTTCCTTTATTGTATACCTTCAACTCTGACCAATACGCTGGTCACCTCTAACAAGGAAAAAGAATCGTAATCAGAAAATTAATCCCCAAAAAGTAACCTGTAGCTACTTCAATGAGTTATCACTGATCACCGGCTTTCCATGGGCCCATAGATCTAATTAAGAAGAATTTGACCTAGGCCTTCCATACCTTTCTCCTTTCACCAGACCTAACTTTCGTCTTTCCTCCTTTGATTTTCCTAAAGATTACTATCGAAAGAAGTAGGCTACTTAGCTTCAGGATTTGTCGACCCCTAGCATCACTTTTCCATGTTGCTGGCGATTATTATTATTATTATTATTATTAGTAGTAGTAGTAGTAGTAGTAGTAGTAGTAGTAGTAGTAGTAGTAGTAGTAGTAGTACTTGAATTAAGCTGGAATACACATTAGGCTTTTTTCGCCAGCAGCTGCCCAAAATCAAATGCATAAGATGTTGTTGCAAGAGATATTGGCTTCCCGTACTGGACGGGAAGCAGCGAGTATAAACCGAAAGCACACCGTAAACACAAGATGTCGGCTGTTTATAGGAAATGCTCTTGCTTGGCAATTTTGGGTCCAACAAGCTTCAAGAGAAAATAAAAGTCGGCTTTGTTCATGGTAGTTGTAGAATTCTTCTTATGACATATTATACAAATAATACATATTACTGCAGCAGTTAGATAATTTCCCGCGCCATGGTGATATCAGATAATTGGTTTCGTTAACTTTTTCCCATTTGCTTCTCGAACTGTAATATCGTAGTGTGACGCTACAACACTTTCGCTCGCGATCATCGGCTGAAGGTCGTCGAAAACCTCAACCTAGAAAAGACTTGTATGATTCCACCATTAAAATGGTGTGAGCGTTTGGGCAAGGAGAGGGAACGCGAGACAATGGCGGCATCTAGTCCTATGATAGTGGAGTAGGGGAAAGGCTTACATTTATAATTTAATGATTTTAACTTTAGAATGAGCAACTAGACATGGTATACAAAAGGAACATAATCAAGAAATTAATTTAGAGGGGCAAACATTACAAATAAACTTACAACCAAAACGAAATACAAACTCTTTACAATAAAGACATACAAAACATAAATTTTTTTCCTAAAAAAATTCATATAAGAGAGAGGTGGCCCTCATACATCACAATATATATGTATATATATATATATATATATATATATATATATATATATATATATATATATATATATATATATATATATATATATTTATATATATACATATATATATATATATATATATATATATATATATATATATATATATATATATATATATATATATATATATATATATACATATATATATATATATAAATGTATTCTAATATGGTCCTGGGTCTGGGCACCAAAATATATAGTATATTATATAATCTATATTACAGCTGGTAAGTTACATAACCTCCGGAGTTCTAAAATCATCTGTTTGTTTTTTACATAAATCTGTTACACTTGAGTAATACCCGAGCTCTGAGAAAATTATATAACTCCCAGACGGCAATATATAAAAACCCTAAATATCCAAAGGTCTCTTATGTACACTCAAAACCAATTGGGGAATTATTATTAAGAACTATTCAAAGCAACCTCTTACTTTGATTCTTAAACCAATATTCAAACTAGACTCGCTCGATCCCAAGGGTCTGGGCAACAAAATATATATTATGGTCTCGGGTCTGGGCACCAAAAAATATATTAGCATGGCCCCAGGTCCGGGTACCAAAAATGTATATTATATATTACGTCTGGGAAGTTGCATAACCTCCAGAGTTCCAAATCCCCTGTTTGTTTTTTACATAAATCTGTTACACTTGAATAATACCCGAGCTCTGAGAAAATTTTATAACTCCCAGACAGCAATCTATAAAAACAGTGAATATCCAAAGGTCTCCAACATACACTCAAAACAAATTGGGTAATTCTTAGTTGGAACTATTCAAAACATCATCTTACTTCGATTCTTAAACAGGGATACGAGAGAGTGCTGCAAGAAATACTAGTGAACGAAATAATACACACTTTACAAAAATAAATATATTCTATAAAAATCACCCAAAATATTAAATCTGAACAAAAACTTAAACTAAGACAAGAAAATAATACTTATAAAAATTATACAATCACTTGTTTCACTGGAAATTAATTTATAAAAATATTTCATCTTGATAATTAATGACAATAGTTAACCTTTAACACTGTAATGATTAAACTCTTATTAAAATTTACATAAAAGTAACCGATAAAATTACGTGTTTCTACTCCAAAGAAAGCTTCCCTCCAGATAGTAATACATATAAACTTCCCATTATCTCACAGGGTCAGTTACAAAGATTTATATAATACCAGCACGTACAATAGCACAATAAATTTGAAATCACCTTCAAAGTTTCAATAACGATTTAACACATTACACATGATATATGTTGGGTATAAACTTATTCACTTTGGAGAAGGACACACACTCGAAGTACTTGAGAGAGAGATTCGAACTTGGCTCTTACAAAGGGATAGGCTGGATACCTCTTGCTCCTATGCATTCCTGGGGGCATATATTTATTAACTTAAAAATTCTACATCCTTCTAGGTCAGGGGGCTAGAAACTTGGGGGCAGTGTAATCTTGCCAATGATCAGGTCTCAGACGCATACCAACGCACCAGCGAGGTGACTCTCTCTCAGCTAACTCTGGCCACCTCCCTCCTAGAAACTAAAAAAAAAAATAAGATTAAACTAACTCTGGGGTTTTCGAGAAGTTTCCAAACACGTGGAAATATAACACTTGAGAAATGTCTCACAAACATGATGCAATACCTCATGAAAACATAGAAAAATTACATAAGCCCTCATTCATACCTCGTATGATTCGTACAACACACTTAAACGAGATGCATAAGACATTGTAACAAAATACATGAAATAAAAAGTTCATTCTTAAGAATAACGTAAATTTACATACACTGTCTTGAATAAAGAATACAATGAAATGAATGAGGAGAGTCTTAAGCAATTTACATAAAATTACGTAAACATACGAGAGAGGAACTCACCTTACGACCTGACTATTTACCTCTTAAATACACAAATGAAATACATGCATAAAATATTTATGTATATGTATATACATATATATATATATATATATATATATATATATATATATATATATATATATATATATATATATATATATATATATGTATATACTTATACATATATATATATATATATATATATATATATATATATATATATATATATATATATATACTTATATATACTTGGTCTGTATCAGGGCCAATACAAAAGGTCAGCCGAACAGAGGATTATCCGTGATTCACCTTTCTAGGCTCATCACACTCGCCGCACTTTCGTTCAGGATCCCAAGTGTTGACAGGAAGATATACGATTTGGCCGACGTTACCCATTTGATAAAGTTAGTCGGAAACAACTTAATTGATGCAAACTTCTGCTTAAGATGTGTTTTCATTTCTAACACAAGCATCCGTGAAATATTTGCAAAATCTAGTACGGAATATGGACTGGCCTATAAAATTAATGAACTCCATCTATCTGTTAATGAACAGCGCAGGCAGCGTGTCAAATATGCTGTGCAGTCATTATAGTCATCTTGTGCAAGTGCTTAAAGGTATTTTTAAGGTAGAGGTCTGTTGGAATCCAATAAATCGCAAGCTACCTTTGAATTTATCTCAGTGATAAGCGACTTTATTTCTATATTAGATTCAAACAACATGTATGGCGATATACCAACAAGAAATAGTTTTGTGATTAATAAAGAATCTTAAATAAATAACTTGGAAATGGTCATAAAGGTAATGACTTCTTTAAAGTAAAATAACAGAAAACAAGATGCTTGCAGAAACTTCAAAAAGGCATACTTCATTTTAGCAAGTTAGTTATTTGTCTTTCTAAAATGATTAAAGATATCTTTGAAGCATATTACATTATGACACAACGTTAAATCAAGACTACCTCGAGTAGCTGTTCGGTTACATTAGGCAAATTTAACTTTAGGGTTAGGTTATTGATTCTAAGAAAACTTGTAGAAATAATTTTTTTGGAAAAGCATACAACATTGCAAAGAGTAACAATTATGATATGATGACAAATGAGTCTGCATGCAATTCAAAATAGAAAATTTGTATTAGATATATACTTGACTAACTTCTTGTGTATAGATTTAGATTTTAAATGCCCTGCAATATATACAAACAATAAAATTCTGGATAAAGAAAATAAAAAAAAGCCTTCATTGTAATAAAAGATGAAGATCTTATATATATATATATATATATATATATATATATATATATATATACTTTATATGCATATGTATATATATATATATGCATATGTATATATATATATATATATATATATATATATATATATATATATATATATTTATACATATATATATATATATATATATATATATATACATGTATATACACATATATGTATATATATAAATATATATATATATATATATATATATATATATATATATATATAAATATATATATATATATATATATATATATATATATATATATATACAAACATATATGTATATATATATATATATATATATATATATATATATATATATATATATATACACATATATGTATATATATATATATATATATATATATATATATATATATATGAATATATATATATATATATATATATATATATATATATATATATATATATATATTGGTGTGCTACTGTTGTTAACACACATTTGGGTTCTCTTCAAATGTCATCTAAAATGTGTTATATATTAGAGTTGGTATGTTACATCTTCAAGTAAAATCTAAGTAAGTTAACTTTAAAATAGTTTATTCTTTATGAACAGTGTTAACATCTCCATCACAGGAGTATAGCTGGTTTGATCGGATGACCATTCAGTAAGACATCGTAAAGTGAACTGATACAAATATCCAATTTCATACTAAAGTTTATACAGATATCTCAGCATTTATGTAATTATAGTAAACACAACATTTATACCGGAAGATGCTTGATCCATTCTCACAGACAACTTCTTTCTCACGGGGCTTGGTTGTGTTTACTCTTCATGAAAAATGTTACATTGCTGAGGTTTGGCAATCGCATCCTGCTTAGAATATGACTATGGCAGTTCTCACACTTCTCTTACTTCCACAATGACCTGTAGGTCATGTGTTTTAAACAAGTAATATCTAATATATTACATATATAAGTGGTTATATGTCAAAATATTTTCTAAAAAAATAAATACAATTAGGAAGAAAAAAGAAAGTGTATCAAAATGCAAATGAATTGTGGAATGGGATGGAAAACAGAAGTGAGCTTTAAAAGCCATCAGAGGAGTCATTTTCCCAATTAATTATTGTCCTTCAAGAAGTCTTCATAACAATTCACGGGTCACCACTTTTATTAGGCACAGCGTGCAGAAAAACTCTCTTTGCTAATTGCAACGATCGGAAAGAGAGGTCCCCGAAGACATTATTGAATTTTTGTGTAAAGATCTCTATATATTTTAGACTAGAATACTTCAATGATGCTATTAACATGAAGAAGAGAAAGAAAAATAATGAGAATGATTTTGGGTATGCAAGAAAAAAAAAATTGAAGATAAATATTTAGAAATGTGTAAATACTTATAGATTTCAAGACCTTCAATCAAGGAATTGTTGTAAAATAAATTAAGGTTTTCATTCGATTGTGTAGAAATGATTTTCAATAATAAAAATGAAAACTAAAAGCCTGTTTCTTTCTATACTCGCTAATCAATTCACGCTGCTTTACTAAGTCTACAGTAAGATTATTTTATCGAAAAAAATGTTTAGGCATTCTCTGAATTTTCTGATAACAGAAGTAT
The DNA here is from genome assembly GCF_036898095.1 of Palaemon carinicauda. Taxonomy (NCBI): domain Eukaryota; kingdom Metazoa; phylum Arthropoda; class Malacostraca; order Decapoda; family Palaemonidae; genus Palaemon; species Palaemon carinicauda. Next base: position 206,158,649 of record NC_090725.1, on the reverse strand, counting down.
CAGATCAAGTAC
>NC_090725.1:206148637-206153637 GCF_036898095.1 Palaemon carinicauda | reverse complement strand
ATTCAACAACCAATCTTTAATTCTATAAAAAAAGGATTGTTCAATAATCTATGCACATATTCTCATCTTGGCTTTCATAGACAAATCCTTTACCTTACCAATTTCTGGCAAACATCTAGCTATCTTTTGTACTCCTTTAATTCTGTGAATCTCTAGTGCAAGTGCAACAAGAAACATACATATAGATATAGAAGGATGTCCTATTTACATTTTCTTCAACACTGCAACCTGCATCAGACTCCACGTAGACAGGACGTTGAAAGTAATAGGCAAATTCCAACTATATTGTCATTTCTTTGTCATGTTATCTATTTTTATGCCAATGCCAACCTTACTGACAAAAGTCGTTGACTGTAAACATGCAATTGTCATCCTTATGTGACCCATTGGGAGCATATAAATACCTTTGTAGTCCCGGAAATAAGTTAGTTGTTTGGGAGTTGGCTTCGTATCAATTCCTTCTCCGCTCCCATCGAAAATACATTTGCTCTCATTATTCCGTCATCCATTGTAATTACTCTTGGATACTGATGTAAATCAATCGCCTTCGTTTTTCCATCATCCATTTTGATAATCATTGTTCATTCTTGTTGGTTTCCATTCAATGCTATTACCTTGTTTTCCTACACATTTACTCCCAACTTTCTACGGGTGTAAATACTTTCAAACCAAAGTTTTTCGTCTTCCAAACACTTTCAAACTATTTAACCAATTTGCAGTTTCCCTAACTTTCCCCATTTAGCCAAGTATCTTCTGGAAACATCAACTATTCTTCAGTCCATCTTTGAAATACTCAATTTATTGATCAAATAATACTTTCACGTCGAATAGCATCTCTCCTTTTACATCTTTTCTTTTGAGGTTGATACGATCGTTAACTTTTTTTTATCATCATTTATTTCCGAGGAAAACCTTTTTTAGTCTCCATTATTTTTTATTCCCATCTTTTCTAATTCCGAGTGTCCAGTTGAATAAAAAAAAATGCATTTCATGATCACGTGTAAGTATATTCTTGTCCCTCTATGTTTCCCCCCACCCCATATATCTTCGAATAGCAGTCGAAATTTTAAATTAAGTAAGTACTGAAAAAAACAAGATTAAAAATTTCCTCTTCTCACCAGGCAAGTGAACCCTAGTATCCCCTGGGGAACGTTATATTTAAGATGAATTAAACATTGACTGAACTGCCTATTAATGTTTCGTTATCCAGACTAATTATCGTAAAATTCTTAAAACTCTATAAGATAGTTTGCTTTAGCCGAAATGTTGTATTGTCCTTCATTGTCGACATAGTACTCCTGGAAAATATATTCTTAAAATGCTGAGGGGGGAATCCTTAGTATAAAAACTGACTTTTATTATATCCATTGGAGTCTTTCAGGAAAGAGATAGTATAGGGGGAGGAAGAACTTAAATATGGTCGCAAAAATATACGATCACAACAGAAAAGTGAGACTAGAATCAAATGTAGAGATAGAGAAGTGGAAGAAATTTCAGATAGGATATGTAAGGGTGGATGAATTGTCGCAAGGTAGCTGTTAAAGTAATAACAGAAAGGCGAGGTAGATGCAAAGTGATGTTATTTAACAACGTAACGAGCTTATATACAAACAGTTGAGGGCAACACGGCACAAAATTTCCAACAATATGAAACATGTATTAACAAGCATAAAAATATTTTTCTATTAGAGAGAGAGAGAGAGAGAGAGAGAGAGAGAGAGAGAGAGAGAGAGAGAGAGATGAGAGAGAGAGAGAGAGAGGAAGTTCGTTTATATTGAAAAATGCATATCAGAGAGAGAGAGAGAGAGAGAGAGAGAGAGAGAGAGAGAGATAGAGATAAAAGCAATAGAATCACAGTGTATGAGAGTGTATTAAACATGTGCGGTACAGAATCCAGTCACATCTTGCCGTCAGTGAAGATTACTCATTAGAAACCACTTCTCAGTTTGGTTCAACAATTTCTATCATCTATCTCAGATCATTATAGCTACGATGTAAACAACCTGAACTATTACCATTTTCTTGACGATTAATAACTATTAGTTAAAGGGCCTTCTTTTCGTGCCATTAACCCCCATCGTAATGGATAATGGGTTACTATTTTTATTTTTTTAATACGTTTAGTTCAGGAGGAAGTTTTTTTTATAATAAGTATATTATGATCTCTCTCTCTCTCTCTCTCTCTCTCTCTCTCTCTCTCTCTCTCTCTCTCTCTCTCTTAAAACTTATATTGCGTATGTCAGTATATCAGGTTCTTGTTCGGCTCAGCGTTTGCTTCATTTAACCCATTCATCGTAAAAAATATTTCTTCCTTGGCCGTATTTTGTCTCTTATTTTATGAAATTCTTGTTGTATTCTATTCTTCCTTCCATCAGCTTCTTCTTGGGTGAAGAAGACTCGAAAAGGTTGGTGACTTGTTTTACAGGCTTCAGAAATAAAAGAGAGAAAACAGGCGGATGAAACTGGTCCATGTGATTTTATTCTTGTTATAATATAATAGACCCCTATTAAATTCTGGCAAAGATTGCCATCATAGTATTTTTTATTTTCCTACTTCCATTGCACGCATTTAATTAGTCAGGAAAATATAATAAGTTAACTTTACGCCATTCCTCATTATTTATATTATGCTTATTTTTCCAAAATATAATACGCCTTTTTCCTTATAGCGGGGACACTAAAGGGCCTCCCATTTCGTATGGCTTTTATACTATATATATATATATATATATATATATATATATATATATATATATATATATATATATATATATGTATGTACCTTTTTTTGAGTAGATGATAAGGATATTAATCATTAAGGATCAAAAACACTTGAATTCATTTGATGCTGTTTGAAGGTAGAATATTATGACTATCTATCAGTAATTTTAATTTGCCTTATAAGGACATTTCTTCAGCTTTGTAAGACTGATGACATACGTCTAAGTAAAATCTTCCGTGTTTTCTTATGATATCTTTTATGGAACACTAACTTCTTTTATGTCACGATAAAGTTTTTCTTGGTATGACGCCTTTGCATTTGTGTCTAGAATTAATTTGGTTTCATCGGGAACTCATTAATGAAGGACACTGGAATCTTAAAAATAGAATGCCAAGATCACTAACTGCATTTTAGCGTGTTCAATGCAATTACATTTTTCATTATTTCTTTTTTCTTATGAATTTTTTACCTTCTCTTATGAATGTATCATTTGAACTCTCTCTCTCTCCCTTCCCTCACATAAAAAAATTTCTCATAAATTATGATCAGTCAGTTATTCTCTTTAAGAAGTTAAATTTTATTTCATGCCCTTTTTGAATTACCATTACATCTTTTCTTGAAATTTCTCTCTCTCTCTCTCTCTCTCTCTCTCTCTCTCTCTCTCTCTCTCTCTCTCTCTCTCTCTCTCTCTCTCTCTCTCTCTCTCTCTCCAAATGGAAAAACCCTTGATAGTTTCCATCTCTTTTTAAGAATATCATATATTTTCTCACATAGAAATGACTCTTTCTCTTTTATCTACGAATGACTCTTTCTCGATTTTTTGGTTTTTCACATACTGTCTGTTTACTAAAACAACATTATATTTTTACCCTTTCTCTTTATAGAATTTTGGTATCTGACCTTAAAACTTTCCTCAGTTGAACGTTTTTTTTTTATCCTTAAGCTCTCCCCTGTCTTCTTCCTTCCGAAACGAAGATATCTGGTGATGCTTCCTTGATCCCATTCAAATGCCATTCTTCAAACCCTCTTTACGCTTTCATTTCAGAGTCAGGATTCTCGATGGAGGTGATATAAGCACCCTTTCAGATAGATTTTGGGATCTGGAGTCTCCCTTCAGTAATGAAATTTTATAAAACTGTCTCCCACAATGTGCTATTCTAGCGTTTATGATTGTTTGTCTACTACTCCTTTGGGGGGTTTTTTCCAACTACCTTCCTTCTTACTATGAACGTTGTGCATCTCATCCAGCCTCACACTGTGATTTTCTGCCTTGCTTACTTAACTTGTCCATCGTAACCGATGACGACATTCAATACTCTCCGATATGTGATGACTGTAGTATCTGCCCAAGGTATATAGAATAAGGGAGAGCTCTATATACCTTGTATCTGCCATGATACTTCCGCTCCCACCGTAAGTGTGCATTGTTGTGGCTTACCAGGCCAATCCTAGACTTAATTACCTTGCCAACTATTGGACACGTCAGATGAAAATTTGGAACATATCGCTGCTGCTCTTCTAACAATAGAATGTGTTGTGCGACTATATTCACGGCAGTAGCCCTTAAACAATTCTTCTTCTTCAAACCATATGATCACTAGCGAGACTTCCAGATTAGTTGGTGGAGTTTCGCATTTCTTAAAGATTAACCTAATTTAGTTTTTGCTTCTTAAGAGAATTCAAGTTAGTGTTGTTGCTTTTATAGCTGAAACCCCGAACTGTTAGCACTTCCGGTCAGGGAGGTCTTAATCTTTTAAATTAGCAAATATTCCTTTTCAACTAGTTTAGCTATAATTTTAACCTTTGCATGACTGAGTCCAGAGGCATGATTTGTCTCTAACATATCTCACCCGGCCCCCATCATCGCCAACAATTCTTTTAGGAGTAAAGGTATTTCTTGAGGTGTTCGTTTTCTAAGATAACTAAAAGTCAAACAGCCTCTCTTTCTATGTTCATTGAGCATGCTACCAATTAATCATGATGCGATTATTAGACTTTAGAGTACACCCTTTAACATGGGTCATTTGTCGATTAAGCTTCCAGCATGTGCAAGATAAACTTTCCTGCTGTCTAACGTCCTGACAGATCAATGGCGTCTTCTATATGTGAACTTTCCAAACTTTAGTTTTATTTTTTCTATTATATATTTTTTTCAGATATTGCTATGCTGAGAGTTGTGTGCAGATTTTGTACATTTAAAATAGCAAGGATTGTGTTCGTCCAAATTTTGTTTTGCAGTCTTTGGTTTACTTCAACCTTCACCTTAACTCTTACTGAT
>NC_090725.1:206136137-206141137 GCF_036898095.1 Palaemon carinicauda | reverse complement strand
CGATTCAGAGGCTTAGACTCCATTCCTGATCTGAGTAGAAACAATAATCATCTATAAATACACCTTTACATATGATTTCCAAAGCAAAATGAATTTAATGTAGAAAAGCATTTGATGGATAATATTTGAATATATAATTATATCCATAAACAACCACTTGACATAAACTTAGCAGTCAACTATAATTTCGACTATTCTTGAACTTGAATTCGACGGAAATTTTTACAACACAGTCAGATTCAACTTATACTGTATATCTCCTGATAGCCAAATATATGATTTGACTTTCCTAATTTTGTGTCTATTCTGAGGTATAGGTTTGAATTAAAAAACGGTATAAGTGCATATCATAATATATGAATTCTTTGTGTTCATTGTTTCCAAGAAGGTGATTCGATAATAAAAACTATTTGTGAGTTGATATTGAAAAGTAAGAAATAAAATGCTGTAGTAACAAAACTGCTATAAAAGATCCACATTTTGTAAAATTTTTGCAGTCATTTTTATTGCGAAAATGTTATCCTCTATTCTATGTACAAAACTGTACAGAAGAGTTGGAATCCAATTTCGCTTAATTGCTGAATATGTAAGCCGAATTGTCTTATTATGGATGGACTTGGAGGAATAGGCTCAAATCCTAGTCAGAGCAGATACACAATTATAAATGACTTATCAATTGGTTGTGAAGGAACTTGATGCTGAAATCTATTTGAGGGTCAACATTTAAAAACATGGTATGAAATACACACTCACACACGCGCAGACACACACACACATACACACACATACATATATATATATATATATATATATATATATATATATATATATATATATATATATATATATATATATATATATATATATATATGTATGTATGTATTTATAGTGTTTCCTGTGCCATTAAAACTAGAATGGGAGCCCTACTTCCTCGTTAACCTTTAACATAAAGGTTCTGATTCCCCAACTTGTAAGTTATTTGTTGAATGACGCTCGTCTTACGTGATAATTGCTTGCTCGTATCTAAACCCCTCTCATTACTGAATGTATTCTCTCGGTTATGACCTCTAAAGTTAGATTGCATAACTGCACGAGAGAGAGAGAGAGAGAGAGAGAGAGAGAGAGAGAGAGAGAGAGAGATAAGGATTAAAATTACGCTTTGATGGCATTATTTCTTAATGAATAATCTTTTACGATGCAATCTTTCAGTGTTATGAATCTTGCAATAGAATTTAATACCTAACATATCAAGTGAAAAGAGCTACTTGAATTACATTTCAATTTCGAGGTGAATGTAGTTCGTTGAGACTGGTGTAAACTTTCTAATTACTTGTCAAATATATTTTCTTTATGGAAAAGTTGTTTATTTTGATATGAAATACTATAATATGAAGCTAGTTTTATGATTTACAAAATTTTATGATTTAGTGTTACGTTGCCAGAAGTGAAGCTGGTTGAGAAGCAAACACTGGGTTGAGAATACTAAGCCATAGTCTTAAGAATACGGCAGTTTGAGTGGGGTCACAAGGAGGCGTATCCCTCGGTAGGTAAGTAGGTAAGGATAGCACTTCAAGGTTAGGTTACGTAGGGAATCATTAGTCAGGTGGTGTTTTTGTTGGTTTCCCTCCTAAAATGTGGTTTTTCATTCATTACTTTTTAATTTTTACACCCGTTCTGTCCTAACAAACTACAAAGTTTTCTTGATGTGCAAAATGGTTGTTAGGCATTAACAGTGAGTCGAGATTAATGCAAGTGAACTTTAGTCAACAAGACAACGAGCATTTATACAAATATTTGAGAGCAAGATGATAAAAAATTCTAATAGTATTAAACATGAGATGGCAAGCTTAAATAATTTTCTATTACAGTTACAGTGTACGAACATGTATGAAACTGTGCGGTACATGGTTTCCACCTAAATAAGACATATACGTGAAATAGGGCACACTGCTCCGTAGAGGAGCACTGTAGGAGGGTTATCTTGCATGAGATACGCAGGTTTTAGGCGATCAATAGAGACCCAGTTTTCTTGGCCAGGAATGATAATTAAGAAAGCCTACAGTGTTTGACGGATCACAAGGAAAGGGCCAGTGTAAGGATGGCATTAGTGGTGGCCTGCTATTGTCGGTGCGCAGAAAAACGTACATTGCCTTGTGCAAATCTGTTGGCAAGTGTTGCTTTGCTGGGGTCTTGTAAGTCTGGCGACATGAAGTGATATTCCCACAATGTGACATAGGTGCTGGAAAAATCGGTAAGGATGACCAACGGGTTGCCATTCACCATTTCAGCCGCTGAGACATCAATGCCATCTTTAGGATGGTCTTAGACCCAAAAAGACCCAGGGAAGCTGATTAAAGCTGTTGGATTCCTTGCAACAGGACATGAAAACTGCTTTTAGGGTGCGATGAACAGGTTCAACCATTCCGTTGCCTGCAGTATTGTAGGCGTTTGTGTGATGTAGGGTGATGCCCAGGAGATTTACTAATAATGTCCACAATTGAGAGATGAAATTGGTACCCCTGTTGGAAGAAATATGCTCAGGAATACCAAAATATTACTATCCACCTTGATTGATTGATTTACTTAAAGTTTTCTAGCACCCTGACATCTGAGGTCATTGCCATCTTATTCACCGTGAGAGTAAGGCGGATGTAAATGAGGCTGACGTTGTTATTTGCATGGGATGGCTTCAGGCCAACGAATGGAGAGGTCAATGACATCAAACATCTGTCGGCACAAAGGGGAAGGTTTACATGGTCGCGGCCTACCAGTACTGACATCACAGAGAAGGGAGGCGTTAAAGTCATCAAGGACAACGTCTTCACTATAGAGTTATGTGCAGGATGTCCTGTATACTTGGTATTCTGTATCTTTTCAGTGGGCTTCTGCCAAGGCATTGTAATCCAGCCCCAGGTGAATGACAGTCAATGTGCTTCTTGACAGGACATTGGTATCAGGACCGTCAAATGAAGGCGTGCACCAGGGCCATGTGGTCGTACCTTTTAAGAAGTAGCAAAAGTGATGAACAGCCAAATGCCAGCAATTTGCAGATGAAGGTAGAGTAACCAGATTCTGCCTTGGACAGTTTTCTGCTAAAGAAAGCCAATGGGTGGGGCGACCCGTGGACCACCTGCATAAGTGCTGCACCAACAGCAACACCACTGGCAACCGTGGAGAGAATTAGAGGTTCATGTGTCATGGGAAAGTTGAGAGTAGCAGCATTTGACAGGGCCCTCTTTAGGTTCCAGAGGCCACTTACTGAAGTGGACCATACTTCACGAGTTTTGGCTTATCTTTGAAGGAGCTGTAGAGGGTGGGGGGGGGGGGGGGCAAGAGTGTCGGCAATGACTGGCAAGAACTAGTGATATTAGCTTATCATGTCCAAGAATTTTTGTAGTACTTTGATGGTCAAAGGCGCGGGAAAGCTTTGAACTGCTGATACCTTTTCAGGGAGTCATTGGATGCCTTCAGGAGTGATGCGATGCACTAAGAATGGTACTTTGTTGACGCCAATTGTACACTTGTACAAAACATCAAGGCTATTCTGTTACAGGTGGTTCAGAACGATGCATAGGTGTTGATGGTGATCCTCTTTGGAGTAAAGGAACGCAAGTATGTTTTCAACGTAGCATAAACTGAAAGGGATGTCTCCTAAGATGCCATCCAGGAAGCTTAGAAAAGTAGCCCCAGCTTTAAGCATTACGAAGGCCATGACAAGAGTAATTGAATGTGCAAGTCCCAAAGGGGGTGGTGATAGGGGTCGTGTTGATATGACGATAACTACCGTGATTGGTGGGAACCATGGGAGTTTGACAAAATTATGGACAGAAGACTCCCGGGTGTGACATGAGGAGGCATGCGTAGGCATCTGTGGATGTGCTGATTTGGAGAACAAGGTCTGAGGGGGTTGGCTGTAGAGGTATCGACGATTGTGAGTCAGCATTGACTAACTGTCGGTGAGCAACATCAACCAGGAGGCACTAGATTCAGATTCTGGTTTCTGCGTTAGGATGACCTCGTTGGACTGGGAAACAACGATGGCTAAGAAATGTATTGGATTTTGAGAATATATATATATATATATATATATATATATATATATATATATATATATATATATATATATATATATATATATATCTAATTTTTTGTAAATAGTTCGGAATTTCTAAATATTTTTGTGACAAATTTTCACCACCATAACCTTTATTTTGAAGTGTAACTAAAAAACTCAATGTATTCCACAAAAAGGGTCTTGAACTGATCCGAAACAGCCGTCGAAACCAAATAGTAAATGAAGACAACTAAATATAGTTTTGCTGTTATCCTGGAAACTACCTGCAGGTTTTTGGACGCCACTAAGGTATTGCCTTTCCAATATATATATATATATATATATATATATATATATATATATATATATATATATATATATGAATATGTATATATATATATATATGTATATATGTATATATATATATATATATATATATATATATATATATATATATATATATATATATATATGCCATTAATACGGCAATTTGTATAGGGCTATGGAATAGCTATGAGATAGTCCCCTGCAGAATTCTGCCTTAAACACTAAAGAGATTGGATTTCTTTTTAAAAGTCTTTTGCTTAAAATGGGATTGATATTCCAAAAGGTGTCGCTGTATATTGCAGTCCCTATGTTCTTATGTGTGGGTGTAGGATGGAGAGGTCTCTTATTTACATTCGTAAGTGGAAGATTAATCATCAAGTTTCCTCACAGTACCTCTGTTTAATTATGACTTACTATTCCTATAAATTATGTTTGTTACACTGTTATATTTCAAGAGGATTAATTAAGTATATAACTCTAACTAACCAGTGCTCTTATAATTTACAATTGTTTGATATCTAGTCTTTGTATAAGGCAAATTGATTTTTATTTTGTAAGTTTTTACTTTATTTTTTGTGTACTGTTTCATAAAATGATGCAAGGTTTTTCTTATTGATCA
>NC_090725.1:206131137-206133637 GCF_036898095.1 Palaemon carinicauda | reverse complement strand
TCGACACTCGTATTGGCAATTTCTCCTCCTTCGTAGATAATCTTATACCTCGCGGTTGAAAGGTAATTTGTTGGCAGATAGGGAACTCGGTCCCATCGTTGTCCCGCTTTGGACAAATTTCTTTATGTTAACTTGACGTTTAACAAGTGCAGGCCAGTTACTCTGCACTTGGGGTGAGGCCTCGTCCCTGGACGGTGTGGGGGGAGAAGGGACAATTGACTCTGGCGGTTTACTTATGGAAAGAGCGCCTCTCTTCTATTCCATCATCGGCTTAAGTAGCTTAGAATAAGGGCGTTGTAATTATGTCACGTCATGTGACTATTCTTGTGATCTATTGGTCCCCTCTTCTGACGTAATGGTAACGTCATATGTCACATCCTGCTTCCCGGCAGGCGTGTCTTTCTGTTGCGTGAGTCACTCGATATGTTCCCATTGTTGGTCGTTGTTTTGGCGAACTAACCAGCGACATAAGCACTTTTTACCAACATTGGCTTTCGAGTACCATTTCACTCCGATTTCTTTTCTCTCTCTCTCTCTCTCTCTCTCTCTCTCTCTCTCTCTCTCTCTCTCTCTCTCTCTCTCTCTATCGTTTAACTAACGAATAAAACTCACAAAATACTTAATCAAATACACATATCACCATATTCAATGTGAAATGTTCTCCTTTACATGACACCACTCGGTCACGTACCTGAATTCCTGTGGAATTCACATCTTATTAACTCATTTCATGGTTTACCCAAAATTATTTCATCAATAAATCATCATAACCAAAGAAAATACATCTCAACACAACAAATCAAAATCATCATCATCAAAAGAAAATTATCATCAATCATTTTTAAAATAATGCAATTGCATACGTTTATCATCAACATATATTCAGGAAAAACTTCCTGTTCCCTTCAAATAATTCAACACAATATTGAAACATTATTTTTCTTAATCCTTGATAATGCAATATTTAACCCTTAATTCACTGGGTAAGTAAGGCAAAATTGATAATGTCTTCTGTGTTCAACTGTGCAAGTAATTATGAAATGCCTTTACATTTAACTTCTATTCAATTCATATTTTCCATTACCTATAACCTCAAAATCTCAGTCTCATTGATGTAAACACAAAAATCATTTCTTCAATATAATGCAATAAATAGCAGAAATTAAATGTTCAAACATACATATCATCAATTCAAATCAATCAAAATATTTTTGCAACTAAAAATGAATAGAAACATCGGCGCCAGAACCTGCCAAAACTTGTTAATACTTTTGATGATGATGTTTTTGATTTGTTGTGTTGAGATGTATTTTCTTTGGTGATGATGATTTATTGATGAATTATTTTTGGGTAAACCATGAAATGAGTTGATAAGATGTGAATTCCACAGGAATTCAGGTACTTGACTGAGTAGTGTCATGTAAAGGAAAAAATTTCACATTGAATAATGTGATATGTGTATTTGATTAAGTATTTTGTGAGTTTTTTGGTAGGATCTAACACTAGGTCTTTTAAAGCCTTCCTTTCTTTTTCACCAAAGGCTGCATACAATGTACCATAGGCCACATAAGTCAGAATTTCATCTAAAACTACCAGTTTGTTATTATCCTCACTAAACTTAGTTCTGTCTCCTACCGTAATTGTGGGTAATGACACAATATCTTCCCTAACTATTCCTAAATGATTCAGAACCTGGGTATATAAACTGGGCATGGAATCATCTTCAAACTTATCTGAGGTAAACCTATACAAGTTCAACAACCAATGGGTCTCCTTGGCCGATCTCCACAATAATCTGCATTCCTCCTTGAACTCGTTGAAGGTTGTAATGTTTTCAAAAGCCTTACCGTTTAATGTAGTGGGAGCGTCCCCCACGTCTACGTTGACTAATAATTTGGCCTGTTTAATTTTTGCTACATCATCAGTTATTTTGAAACTAGCGATCCGATTCTCTGTATCTGCTAACCACTTATCTACATTGTATTTCTCTAATCTTTGTTTTTCGGGATTATCCCTACCTACATTTCCACAAAACCGTGTGGTATGTGTGATCAACCCAGCAGAATTCATATCGGCGATATTTGCTCTTAAAGGACTCGAACTTCGGTTACTCAAATTAGTATTTCTAATCAAATTTTGACGTCTTCCTACACTAGCACTTCGCGACTGTCTGTCTGCAGTTAATCTCAATTCGTACTGGTATTGTGTGAGTCTTTGGAAAATATTATCAAGACTCATAGCCCTCTTTGAAAAAGGAAAATTAAAACACACCAAAATTTTCTTATGAGAGACAAATGTCCTAACTTGTTATTTTATAGAGAGACATTATTAATTATACAATAAAACAAGAGAGCGAACGAAAGCATGCAAACTACTCACATATCCTTGGGTTCACAATCACCTTTTGTTTTCCCTCTACTTTCTTGAGATTATGTTTCGAAATTCTTTGACTCGCATAAAGCAACACGTATAATGCAACATGTATCTGAAATCAGGCTAG
>NC_090725.1:206106137-206121137 GCF_036898095.1 Palaemon carinicauda | reverse complement strand
TGTGGTAAGTTATTCGAAAGTTTTGCTATGACAAAAGATAACAGATACATTTGCATATAGGAACGTAGATTAGCCTATGTATTGATAGAGAGCCGTATAGCATGAGTCTGCATGGAGACTATGGTTTTATTATGAGCTTGATTGATCATGCATGTGTATTATAGATCCTTCCGTAGCAAATGTTTTTCTTAATTGTTTAACTAGAGAATACTTTTTTGTTCCGATCGCTCTTGTTAATTGTCTGATGCTTTAACTTTCTTGGTATTGCATAGAAATCTTGCCCTGCAGAATGGGTGATAGAATTATTTTTGGACGTAATTGTAAATTCTTCAGAGTACACTGAAAAATAATTGTTTGAAGGAAAGTTTACCCTTCGTATGAATATTAAACTGTTAAGACAACAGTCTTTTTCTATGCTTAGCTGAGTTTAGAACTAGAAGCTTATCAAAATTGGAATTAAAAAGCCTTATGCTCATTAGAATAAGGGGTTTAGTGAGTTACCTGGAGAGCCATAAGTGAAAGGTTTATATCAAGTAAGCAATTTCAAGCCTAGGCCAAGTCATAATTTGTAATCTGTATTCGAATGAGATTTGAGATTAAAAATTCAGAATTTATTAACTGGGGTCAGGTTGGTGTTAAAGATCTTTGATTAGTTTTAAATTTATGTCAGAATGAGAGACTCATGAAACAGAAGAGAATGAAAATACTGTCACAAATTAGTGTTGAGAAACTTAGTATATGTCTGGGTTGAGAGGCCACTGACATTTTAGGAAAGAAATGCGTGAGACAGAATTTTTTTATGTGCATGGTAAATGCAAATTGTGAGGGTCGAGAAAGACCGGAATAGAGAAGGTTAAGACTGTTCAGATATAAGATTTTTATGTCAGGACAGACCCTGAAGGTTTGGTAAAACCATACTAAAAAGTTTCCTGAAAGACGGGTTCATGAATTAAAGGACAGTCAGAATTGTGAAGCCTGGCACATCACAAACTTGAAAATCTTGAATGTTTGAAATTGCACAGACTAGATTAGGTCTAAATTTAATTCTTTAGAACAGGAAAAAGTTTAGGTTTATAGGTTTTTTTTTTTCATAACACGAAAGTTAAGGCAGTTCAATATTGGAAAATTAAAGTTGTGTCAACGTTGAAAACATATGGGATTTTTAAGCTTTAGTTAGATTTGGGGGTCCTATGGTGTTTGGAATTGAGAAGCTTTGACCATGCCAGATTTGGATAGTGTCAACAAAAGACCAGAAAGAATGATAAGACATGGCACAAAAAAAAATTCAAAAGTGTAGCATTTGCAAGGAAATGATAATAGGCTATACATATATATATATATATATATATATATATATATATATATATATATATATATATATATATATATATATATATATATATATATATATATATACATATATATATATATATATATATATATATATATATATATATATATATATATATATATATATATATATATTATATATATATATATATATATATATATATATATATATATATATATATATATATATATATATTCGTGTGTGTGTGTGTGTGTGTGTGTGGAACTTGAGATGATTAGGTATAAAGTTAATACAAGTGTAACTTCTAGAGCTAAATGCAGTCCAGAACTGGAAAGATTAGAGAAGGTTGAAATTAAGCATCTTGATGTTAGAATTGGTAGTTTTTATTGAACAAGATTTAGTCATATACAGGAAATTGACAACAGACCCGAATTATAAAGACTAAGTTATTTTATAGATGGTTCCTCAAAATAGTTTGTGTATGTATTTTGGAACTAACCAGTATCACAAAGCTGTATCGCATTAGCATTGAGGAATTTATATATTGTTAGAACTTTGAATTTTCAGAACTTAATTGTGAATATGGGGTAAAACATAACTGAAAAGTTTGGAGAATGCCAGAACTAAGAAGCTTATCAGAGGTTAGAACTTTAATGTTGGAGCAGTGTTGAACCCTGAGGCTTTGGATTAACAAGCTAAGTGTAGGCCATAGTTAAGGAGGCTGTGGTATGTCAGAAATGGGAAGTATTGAAGAGATCATTGATTAGATTGTAGCGTATCAGGACTGTGAAATAAGTTTATTGGGTTAGTAGTGGTAAGGAATGTGCAGGTCTGAATTTGGAAATGAGATTTTGAGTATATTTTGGAGATTTATAGGTCATAGAGAAGAAATTGGGAGGTGAAGTCTGAAAAGTTCAATGCAATTTCTTATTTAGAAAAATATATACGTTCAAAAGATGTAAAACTTAAGGCAGATCTTAATCAGTAAGCTTATGGAAAGTCACCATATTTGTAGGGGGGGGGGGAGTTGAAGATGGTAAATTAGCAAAGTCAAAGTTATGATGCTAATGAGGGACCAGATTTTAGAAGATTAGTACGATTTGAAATAGAAATGTATTAAAAAGACAAAAACAAGTCTTAAGGCAAGAGGTTATTGAGAGAGTTTAACCAAGTCAGACTTCGGACACTACCAAATCAAAATTGAGAGATTCGTATGCAGGGCTAAATTTACAGAGCAGGTTAGGACTAATAAATTTGTATCAATTCCTCGCTGAAAGATGAAGAACAGGTTGACACAAACAGCTTATGTGAAGTCAGAATTGAGAATAACATTTTAATATTGGGAATCTTAGGACAAGTCAGATTGGAAAAACGTGGAGCAGACTTAAACTGAGAGAAATTAGGCCAAGTCAGAGATTTTGCTTAGATCAGGAACTTTGCTTGACTCCAGGGTACCCATACCCCTCTGTTCTCAGACTCAGACATGGAGGTCGACCACCCTGAACACCCAACTTAACTCACGGAGTTGCGAGTGCCGTAGCTTCAAGTCCTCCCGGGTTTATTGGAGTCGGCGGGAAGCCGAATCAACAGTTACCAATTCCGAGGTCATGGACCACACAGCGGAACTCCTGCTTCCCAGGGCACTCAATTCCACTTACAGGCCAAGGTCAGTTCAAATGGGGTATATTTTAAAAATAAAGAATATCACCCTTTTTTATCCTGTGTTGATTAAATCCCTTGTATTTTCTATTATTTTTATATATGGTTGTTTTAGCTGTTGGTCCTTTGCTATATAGCATGCTGCTTTTAGATATAAATTGTTGATGCTAATTTACTTTTATCAAGTTTTTTGTCTCGTATAGGCATATATCTTCTTTTCTTGTAATGACTCTTAAGATAGGATTCTTTTTTTATATGCCTGAATCGCTGCTTTTATGATTGTCACGCTGCCTGATGTATTCATTTATACTCACATTTTGTTAATAAAATGCATTTAGATTGCATTGTGTAGAAGAGTAACTCCTCGTGGATTCTATGAATCTATCACACAACACAGAAGACGTCTCGAGATAAATGTCTGTCATGATTTAAACCATGACTACATGCAACATGTAGCATCTATATATATACACTTATAATATTATAACTCTTTTTAGGCAGTAATTAGAGAGCAAAACACCACAGTATATTTTTTTTTTATTAAACAAGTGGTTAAAATTTTATTGAATAACGTTGCTTCAAACTCTCATACAGTTAGTTAGGTAATGGGGATATCATCAGAAATTTTAATAGCCATAGGCTGTACCAGGGTATTTGATATGAGCCACTGAAGACCTCTTGAATTTATTTAAAGGTATTTACACAATTTAAGCTGAATTGTTCCAGCATGTACTCATTTTATTTTATGGTTGAAATTTGTAAAAGGATAACTGGGGTGTATTGTAATGAAAAACTGTTTTTGAAATGCCTTTGAAAACTCATAATTACATGCATTTGACAGTCAGCCTGTACATACCCAAGATTCAATATAGCTTATAACATGAAATGATAAACTTACAGTGTAGCCCTGTAGGTAAAATTGCAACTCTTTAAGCTAAAATTAAAGAAACCGTTAGGTTTCAACCTGGTAACCTGGGAAAGGTTAAGAGTCAAATCACCCGGCCAGCTGTGTGGATTGTAAGATATTTTATACTGCGGCTTGTTGTTATGCAGGTCACTTAGGTTGGAGTGTCCATATGCATTGAACCCATCTCTCCTGGTCAGGTTATACCCAGTGCCTTATATATATTGGGCTCGTAGGATGCACCCCTGAACCTTGTGAGTTTTCCTAATCCCTCTCCTTAAAACCCTTGCCTCTTATTGTGATGCCCAAAAAAAGGTTCGATTTAGTTTTGGAATTATAGTAGTTTAAAGGATATGTGTTATCTACAAAAAATGGGGCTGTGGCAAAGGAAAACCTATCTTTGGGAAGGATCTGCATGGCTTCCAAGGACTCTTCTGGAAGATAGAACAGGGAATCCAATACAACATAAAATACCAAAGAAATAAAGTCTCTCCTGTTCTAAGGCCAGTACTTCAATGTGCAAAGCACAGACTCAGTGTGTACAGAATAGACCTATGGGTTAATTCTCTATTGAACCCATCACAGAATCTCCAATGCTGATACAAAACCATAGAGCAACACGTTAATGGTCCCATCTCCCTCTTTTTCTTTGTTATGAATATATATATACTTTTTTCTATTGATACATCCTATCCTTCCTAGCCTACCAGGTTGGAATACATAAACATCTTTAATCCTTCTTTTCATGAAAGTCTTTGGAGACCACACCTCATACAAATCTCAAAAACTAATAGTATGCTATTAAAAATAAATATTAAAGAGTCTTTATTTAATACTGGCTATCCTTTGATGAATCTAGCCAATGAATCCTCTGTGTATTTAGTCAGTCAATGGGAAGAGAATATGTCAGAATGACCCCAGTCCCGGGCGTAGCGAGATACTAAGAATCACCTGGTTTATAAATACTAAAGAAAAATTGAAGATGGGTAATTGGAATTTCAGAACCATGAATCACATTGGGAAGAAACAGCAAGTGGAGAATGAATTTATGAAATATAGTTTGGATATCTTAGCCCTAAGTGAAAAACGTTATAAGGGGGGTGATAAGGAAACCTTACAACAAGGCCATGTATACTTATTCAGGAAGTACAGATGAAGTTGGAAGAGGAGGGGTGAACATGATGATGACACCAAGAGCGAAAAAGTCATTAGGTGAGTGGAGAGCTGTAAATAGTAGATTGATACTTGTAAAGTTTAAACCTAAGCAGTGTAATTTGAGCATTATAGTTTGCTAAGCACCGACAAATACTTCCCCTGAAGAAAGGAAAGTCGAATATTATGAGAAACTGCAGAGTGTAATAGATGAAATCCCAGTGAGGGATATGGAATTAGAAATTGGTGACTCCAGTGCTAAAGTTGGAAGGAGTAACCAAGGTATAGATGTGGTTTGGCTTAGAATAAAAGCTTGTTGCATATGCAGATGACGCTACACTCTTTGCATCAATTCCATCTCCTGAATGTCAATCTGGGTTTGATGAATCCCTTGATAAAGATCTAGCAAAAATTATTGCATAGTACAAATTATGGGTCATGAAGATGAATCTTAATAAAACTTAATTTATAATTGTAAGTAGATCAAGGACAGTAGCTCATCGACATCCGGATTCTAACATTAATAATGTTTCTTTAACTCTCTATGACTTAAGATTTAAGGTGTAATTTTCCGCAGTAAATTTACTTTTTAGAAACACATTAGGTCTGTGTCTTCTTCAATTGCACAAAATATTGGGGTACTGAAAAAGTCTTTTAAGATTTTTTGGTGATCAATTTATTCTAAAGAAATATTTTAATTATTTTATTCTACCTTGTTTCAAGTATTATTCTCCTGTCTATTCTTTATTTCCTGATTCCCATCTTATTTTGTTGGACAGGAACTTACGGTCTATTAGATTTCTAATTCCTGACCTAGATATTAATCTCTGGCACACTCGTTCGATTAGTTCGTTGCGCATTTTGCCTAAGATTTTTCACAATTCTGATCATCTTTTACATTTAGATATTCCCGGACAGTTCCTCCCGGTTTGGAATACTAGGCCTGCAGTTAATTCTATTAATCAGGCCTTCGCAATCATAAGGCTCACTCTACGCAGTATTCAAGAAGTTTTATTCCAGCTGTGACCAAGTTGTGGAATGATCTTCCTAATCGGATAGTTGAATCAGCAATACTTCAAAAGTTCAAACTTGCACCAAATGTTTTTATGTTGAACAGGCTGGCATAACTCTTATTATAGTTTATTTATGAAATACCTGCTTTTGATATGTTAATGTTTTTAAAATATCTTATTCTAATTGTTCATTATTTCTCATATCGTTTATTTATTTCCTTATTTCCTTTCCTCACTAGGTTATTTTTCCCTGTTGGAGCCCTTGGGCTTATAGCATCTTGCTTTTCCAACTAGGGTCGTAGCTTAGCTAATCATAATAATAATAATAATAATAATAATAATAATAATAATAATAATAATAATAATGAGAATATCAACAATGATAATAATGTGATGGGTGTTGATGGTGTTGGCGAAGGTGCAAATAAAAATGGAGCACATTTCATAAGTTTTTGCTCAACAAGCAATTTTATCATTGGAGGTACTCTTTTCCATCACAAGAACATCCACAAATATACATTGACTTCACCATGTGGAAATTAAAATAATAAAATAGATCACATAGCCATTAACAAAGAGAAAAGGAGGACTCTGAAAAATGTAAGAAGCTATAGAGGTGCATATATTGGTAGTGATCACCAGCTCCTCATTGCCACACTGAAATTAAAACTGAGAACCCAACAGAAATGTAGATAGAATACCTAGGTTTGATAAAACTAAGCTTCTAGAAAATGAGCAAAGAAAAAATTTTGCAATTGATTGTAGGAATTGAGACTAGGAGCAGACAATTAAAGAAGAATGGCGTGATGTTAAGAACATCTATCAGTCAGTTGGCAGTGAAGTTTTGGGATCTGCAGTTCCAATGAGAAAGTCATGGATATCAAATGATACGTGGAATATTATAGAAAAGAGACAAAGATCGAAATTGAGAATTAAAAGTTTCGAGGAAGTAATGAAAATTACAAGGTAGAGTATGTTAAGTATTCCAGTATTGATAGTGAAGTCAAAAGAAAAGCCAGGAATAACTGGAGAAAATATCTAGACAGGAAAGCAGATTATGCTGACAAAGCTATGAATTCAGGGAGTGGCTATGGAGTAAGAATCACTCATAAAATTACTGATAAAACCTCTATGGGAGCAAAGAAGAGGAAGCATATACCCATCAAAAAGAGAGATGGATCTGTTATAACTACAGAGGATGAAGAAAGGCAACGTTGGATGGAGTACCATAGTGAGGTTATGAATAGGAGATATGAAGGGAATAATTTGATTGATATATATGCAGCTGATGCAGACCTTGGTGTGCCCATGAATGCATTCAGTGTGTTTGAATTCGAGGCTATCATCAAGAAACTCAGGAGATGAAAAGCCCCTGGTTACGATTGAGTAATTGCTGAGATGATTTTGGCCGAAAATTAAGTAACCCCCAGAATACTTATAAGTTTGCTTTGTAGATTTTAGCATGAAGAGGCAAAATGTAATGAATGGGAGTTAGGAGTGTTGGTAAAAATTAAAAAAAGAGACTCGACGTATTGCAATGATTACCGAGGTATCAGCTGTCATGAAAATACATAGTATGCCTATTCTAAAGAGATTGGAGAGAATGATTGACGAAAAGCTGAGAGATGAACAATCAGGAATTAAAAAAGGTATAAGTTGTATTGACCAAATTTTCATTTTAAAACATGTATAGCAATAGGATTTGTGGACTATGAAAACCCTTTGATAGTGTGCATCAGCCAATTTTGTGAAGAGTCCTGCGTTATTATGGAATTCATAAATATGTAAATTTGATTAAGTCTGGTCATGAGCATAGAAAGTGCAAAGGTAATGTTAGTGGAGTTCTATCAAATGAATTTCCAGAGAACAGCGAAGTACCCCAAGGGAATGTGTTGTCACCTATGTTGTTTATCCTCTTCATGGATTTTGTAATGCATAGAACAGTTGGAGATGTTGGAGAAGGAGTGGACTGGATTGGTAATAGGAAATTAGCTGACATAAGTATGCTTATGATGCTGTCCTTATTACCAGAATACCATAGGATTTGCAATACTTGCTTACCAGGATGCATGAAATATTACATGAGGTTGGGCTCTAGATAAATATAAGAAAGACAGAAATAATGAGAACGGAGCATGCAATGGAAGACGAAATATCATCAGAAGGAAAAAGGATTAATGAAGTAGAATCATTCAAGTATTTGGGAACTATGATCTCTAATGCAGGGTCATTAGAATTGGAGTTTTATGAAAAATTGATAAAAGCAATCAGAAGGCTAGGTTATGTAAAATTTGGAAATCAAATCGCCTGAGATTACATATAAAAATCAGTCTATATATTGATTTAGTGAGATCTGTGTTATTGTATGAATATGAGTCGTGGTATGGCAATGAAACAATCTCCAACAGATTTAGTAGATCTGAGAACAAAGCCCTCAGAAGAATGTTAGGAGTTGAATGGCAGGACAGGATTAGAAATGAAACTATAAGAAATATTACTCGAGTGCCATATGTGAATGACATCATGATGAAGGGTAGATGGAGATGGTTTGGACATGCTCTTCGCACTCACCAAGAATAATTAGTTCACCAAACGTTTAACTGGGCTCCACAAGGCAATAGAAGAGTTGGAAGATCCAGGCCTATATGACTGAGGACTTTGAAGCGTGAAGTAAAAGATGATGAATGGAGAAGTATTAAATTGAAAGCTTAAGATAGAGACGACTAGTGAAATATAACTGAGGCCCTTTGCGTCAATAGGCATAGGTGGAGAAGATTATTATGATGATGATGATTTATTGAATAAAACTTGTATTTAGGTCCCTGTAATATAATTTGTAATTAATTTGCCGTGGATAAACTATATCGGTCGTGAGTAATTTTCTCATTACTCAAGAATTTGGAAGGATTTACTTTCCTTTCATTCTGTGAATCATTTGTATCCCTTGTGAGTCACTGAGCTGCAATGCCATCTATTATATGATCGAAGTAAAGTTTTAATAGGGTATTAAATTCTAACCTTGTTAAAGATTTCTCTAAACATACCCATAAAAGTTTGTCCAAATTCAATAAATTGGGACTAAAGTTCACAAAAAGATTCGGTAACTGATAAACTGTATATCATGACTTCTTTCAAAAATACAACATCAAATAAAAATGAATATAACTAAACAGTAAAAACCATGTACAAAATGCTGGTACGTATTAACACCAATGTTTTATGTAGCATGTTTGACAATGTACAATTATTTCAACTTCATATCTCTCTTTCAAAGTTACAAAGAAAAATTATATATAGTTCTTATTAAATTGAATAATCTGTGATGGCAGTGGAGTAGGAATTAATATGAAGAGAACTCCCAAACAACTAAATTCATTAAGCAACAACATAGGTACTTATAGGGACCCAAGTGGTCAAATAAGGGTGACAATGACGTGTAAAATAAACAGATTTTGTCAATAATTTTGACAATGCAATACAAATTGACAATATAACAACAGTAATAAAAATATAGTTGAAATTATTATGTTACATTTAATTACTTTTATCCGTGGAGTCCAACAGCGATTACCGTATGTGCTGAATAGAAGAACACGTAGAGAGTGTGTTCTTCTTTATCTGTGTAGGCATTGCTTGCTGCACTGCATTACATGGTTCCCTCAATGATGTAGCCATGCATGGGAAAAAGAGTATCCTGCCCTTAGTAGTCGTGCTGTTGGCGTCTTGCAGGAAATACGCAGATTTTAGATGGTCAGTGGTGATTCAGTCATCTTTTCCATGAATGTTAAAGATGAAATTTTTTGGTGTACAATGGATGACAAGTAATTGGCTCTTAGTTAGTTAGGTATTTATTAACAATAATTATTACATTTTCATACAGATGCAAATATATATTTCATATTCTATTTCTTACATTAGGTAGATCAAATAAGGGGTAAAGATCCTAAATTAACTAATGATTGTCCATTATGATCTTTAACTTTTCATGGGCTCTAATGAACTCTAAATGTAAACCTAACCTAAGATATAAAAAAAAATACATTACAAGATATAAAAAAAAAATATTTACAGTGTTTGCAGTTATTCAGAGTTATACTGAGTAGTAAGTTGGGTTATGCTGAATATATATTCACATAGTTCACGTTCGTCATTATGGTTCATGCAATCTTCAAAGGAATTAGAGTTAATACCTGCAAAATTTTCTAACATGCAAGAGCAAAGGACACTTCAAAATGACATGGATCTCATCCTGCGCAGATCTGAAGGGACATAGCGTTCTTCTCGGGGAATTCTTGACCATCGACCAATCTCAACTTTAAGGTAGTGAGAACTCAGTCGTAACCGTTTATAAGAAATTCGATGATGCTCTGCGATAAAAGGGTGTGTTCTTCTTACAATGTTGGAGACTCTAGATGTGGGTTGAGCTGTTTGTAAGTCATCCGTCAAGTTGACTCACAGTTATTGTTCATTTTGGTTTTTAGTGTTTGTTTTTCGTCTAAAATTGGATTCTCTTGGGTTCTCTGTGACTATTCAATGTAGATGGCTATCGGAGACTGTACTTCTATGGCCTTATCTATGACGGTAGAAAAGTAGCTTCTGTCATAGTCTAGTCGAGAACGAAGCTTTCCGAAAAACTTTAGCTGTTTTTTTTTCTTGTTAAATGCTGTTGCACTTGGGTTCTCCGGGTTCTAAATACACTAAATCAGAGCAGACTGTATTTCTGACACTTAGGAGGTCACGCAAACTACTCAAGTAAGCATTACAAGCAGCTTTCAAATTAGATGACATTTAAGTCTCACACCCATAAAAAATGAACTATCTAATCCTGCAGACCAGACCTTTCTTTTTACACTAAAAGGAGCATCATTATTTTTAGATAAAAAGGACTGGAGCTTCCGCAGGCTCTTTGAATTCTTCTTAATATGCTCTTCAACCTGTTTGCATATGGGAGCATTCCCGATATGATTGCCCAGATACGTATATTTGTCACAAACTTCTACCGTTATTTCATTAAAAGCATATTCCTTACAATAATTCAACGCATTTTGAAATTTCCACCTGATACCTAATTCTGTGCTGCTGACTAATAAAATATCATCCATCAGCAATATGGAGTGTAAAAATCCAAGCCAACCATCCTGATCATAACTGCAATAAAGGGAATCCGGGGATGGAATTAAAACGCACCAAACAAGAGGTCTGGTAGAGGGCGGAGGCGAAACCACACTTCGTCTTTTAGTTCATTTATATCATAAACATGATTCTCGAAAAGATAGATTTTTATGAGAACAGCCACACCACCACGAAGTTCCTCGCCTTCAACAATCTTACTTCTTATACATTAAATGCCTGATAAAGAAAAGGAATATCTCGTCTTTATTTCCTGCAAAAATACAATATCATAATCTATCAGAGTACTTATTAGGCTATCTAACTTAGAAACATTTCCATTAATATTCGAAGAACATAATTAATTGTTGTCTTTACCCCTTTTACATAAAAAACAAAGGTCTAAAATAATCAACAAATCTACCCTTAACAAGGACTTTTCGTTGACTTGAGTCATAGTTAACATTATAGCCTTGGTTTACCGGTTTATCTCTTTCACTTCTTTCAACTTCCTTTAACCTGATGAATTCCTTTCTAACCAGTGGATGAATATCTTTCTTTATGAATATTTTAGCAAATCCACTGCCTGTCATTTTGAGAGTAGGTGCTGCTTCAAGTATTCGATCCCGCTCTCCCTTAGATTGAAGTTTAGCGATCAAGACTCTGTTTGTTGTGGGTTTTCCCAAACAGCATGCGTCTTCTATGTATGTGTGTCATCTCGTTGTAGTTTCTTATTAAATCTATTGATCTTTTTCTTGTCTTCACTTGATATAATAGCTTCTCCTTCAGTATCAGTTATGGTCCTATCTCCTTCCTGCACTCCAAGGAAAATCATATTCCGGGATCTCTTCTCGGCTTCCATGACTTCAAAGTAGCGTTGGTTTTGCATGATAGCTTCCTTCAAATTAGCATTTTCCTTTTTAAGAACTGTGAGCTCAGAATCTATCCTTCCATAATCATCCTTAAGATCACGAGATTCTTCTTGAAGCTTGTCCAATTTTCTTTCCAAGGAAGAGGTAGCAATACTACCAGCCGACCAGCGGTTTGCCTCAATGAGGGTGTTCAGTGCTGTCATTAATTCTTCCTTCTTCCTCTTGTTCAGTTTATTGTTCGACAGTTTTTGTACATCTCCAGGGTATTGGAGGTTACTATTTGGGGAAATAACCGTGATTAAAGGTTCAGTAGAGTGCAGTTTACACAAAAACAAAGTCAGGTGTCGTTACTATTGATACAATTACGTAAAATTACGCAACTATGACGTCACATATATTTTTTCAGGGGCCTTGGCACATGCGCATCGATCAAAGGACACCCAAAAGATAAAACTCTTAATTAACACATTTTCATTCTGCAAAATGTTCACTGAATGTTATATACACGACCAGCACGCCTTCATAAATTTTGTATTAGCAGAAAAGCCACCTTAAGCTGCAAAAATCACCCAAATATACTCAATGTAACAGATCTTATTTTCATAACAATCAACTTGGGTTCTTCTTCTTACATACTTCTTATATGGAAGCGTAAGCGGTAACGTGTAATTGTCGGTCTTCAGGAAGATGTGTGTTGCTGTGTGTAGGTCTATCATTATGTGCATTTTCTGGGGTTTCCAAGTCTGACAGTAGGTAGTAAATTTCCCTACAACTTGACATAGGAAGTGGAGATCAATGAAGTAGAAAGTGTATGGAAGAAATTTCGCAGGAGCAACCAACAGATTTCCATATACCATTTCAGCTACTGACAACATCATGGTGTTCTTAGGAGTGGTCATCAGTCCAAGAAGGACCCAGAAAATTGTGGAAATCAAGTGGGATATCAAACTTGCTTTGAGAGTACAATGAAAATGCTCCATCATTCCTTTGGCTGCAGGGTTGTAACCGGTACTCTGATGTTGGGTGATGCCAAAAAGATACGTAATTGATTGATTGATTGATTTGAGGTTTTCTGGCGTCCTGACATCTAAGGTCATTGACGCTGAGAAGAAACCAAATTGATGTCCAGAATATTGAGGGGAAAATATTACCCCAGTTAGAAGTAATATGCTCTGGGATGCCAAATCTTACAATCCATCTGAAAAGCAAAGCAGTAATACATGAGGTAGATGTTGTATATTGCATGGGATGGCTTCAGGTCAGTGAATGGAAGGATCAATGAGCGCGAAAGGGTAACGCAGTCTTTGTTATGTATGTAGGGGGCAAACCATGTCAACATGAATGTAGTCAAAACAACGCTGAGGTTGATGAAAAGTGACCATGCTCGATTCCGAGTGTCAATATAGTTTTGAAGATTGACATGAAGTACAAGTACGAATCCAATCCTGGGTAACTTTAGTAATACTGTGCCATATGAACTTCGACCTCAGTAGCTATGCTGTAGGTTGCCAAGATCAGTGCAAAAGACCATGGATCAATCGAAACTTATGTCAGTTTAAAGAGGCAGCTATCCATGGGCATGGCCTACCAGTACTGATGTCACAGACGAGGATGGCATTGGAATCACTGAAGGCCATGTCTTCCTAATGGAGAGACGAGCAGGATGTCCTGCAGGTTTTTAGCTCAGGGTCCTTTAGTTGGGCTTTTGTCAAGGCCTTGCAACCCATTCCCTTGTGGATGATGGCCAATGTGTTTCTAGAAAGGGTATCGGCAACGGGATTCAGTTTGACAGGGATGTGTTGAATGGTACTGTTGTATTCAGAAAGGGCAGAGATGAGAGCACTGGCAGGCAGACCAAGAATAGGACTGTCGATTATATGCATGCCTGAGAGGCATGTAGTCCATACAAATAACGAAGGACACACCCTCTAAGGAGAGGCAGAAGTGACAGACAGCCAAATACACCACCAGTAGTTTTCCATTGAAGAGACAGTTACTGAATTCTGCCTTGGTTGGTTTTCATTTAAAGAAGGCCAATGAGTGGGCTAATCCATTGATCATTTGTTGGAGTACAGCCTTGTCACTAGCATCGGTGGAGAGTATAAGAGGTGCATTCAGTATATTAGAGGGGAGAACAATAGTAGTTGATAAAGCTTTCTTTATGTTGAAGAAGGCTGCCTCCTAAAGTGGGTCCCACTTCAAGTTTTTTGCTTACCTTGAGGGAGTCGTAGAGGGGGGAAAGAGTGGTGGTGAAGGCTGACGAGAACCAATGACAATAGTTCACAATGTCTAGGAACTCCTGCAGTGCTTTAACAGTCATGGGGATGAGAAACTTCTCTACTGCTGATACATTCTCAGGGAGGGGATCAATGTCCGAAGAAATGATGCAATGCCCCAAGAATGCCACTTCCTGGGCACCAAGGGTACACTTGTCGTTCCCGACGCTAAACCATTCTTCTACAGGTGGTCGAGGATGATGTGTAAGAGACTTAGGTGGTCTTGTTTGGAGGGGGAGAATATCAGTATGTCAGCTACGTAACATATGCAGAAGGGGAGGTTCCATAGGATGCTGTTCATGAGTCAGTGAAATATGACGCCTGCCTTACGAAAGCAAAAACAGGACTAATTAAAAGAATATGTGTCAAAAGGGGTGGTGATGGAAGTCTTGTGGATGTTTTTGGGCACCAGATATTAGCCTTTATGAGGTCAAAGATTGAAAGATGTAGGTAGGTGATGTTGGTGATGAGGAGAGGGTTGTGGTCTGGTTCTGTCTTCATGTTAAGATGCCAGGAATCCAATCTTCTTTAGGACGACTTGCAGAGGTAACAACCACGTGCCTGAGGCCCATTTTTTTCCATTTTGGCGAATATGAATTTAGGAACTGCCATAATGTCTGAGGTTAAGTATGTGAATCTTGCAAATACTGTGGCCATCATCGTCTTGATATAGTGACAGATACCATGTTTGGTGGGAATTGTA
>NC_090725.1:206088637-206101137 GCF_036898095.1 Palaemon carinicauda | reverse complement strand
TTGTGTATGCATTAAATATTTGGCTGAGTAGCACCTAGAGATTCACCTTGGTTCCACGAATGCGAGGCCAAAGGTAATGATCGATTCCAATCGTGGAGTCAGTCATAAAATAGGCTTTTCTTTGAGTGGGGAGTATTATAAAATCATGGAACATGCACACAGTTGTAAATCGAATATTTCTAATGATGATTTTGAAATCAGAGGTCAAATTACTGATATGATATGAAACCGGAGTGTCCAATCATATTTTGAGGCTTTAGGTAGTCTTAAAGTTTGTTTCTATTGTAAACATGTATTCTTTATAGACGTTAATTTTGTTTTGGCAGAGTAATATTTTACAGACATCAATTCTTTTAGCTTCTGTGTTTTAGTTCTTATTTGAAAACGTGTTCGACTTGCTACGTGTCAACACTTCCCAAATATATATACACCCAATTTTATATATACATGTATATATATATATATATATATATACATATGTATATATATATAAATATATATATATATATATATATATAATATATATATATATATATATGTGTGTGTCTGTGTGTGTGAGTGTATATATCTTTGTGTGTGTGTAATATTTAAATTTACCATATGACTTTTGGTTTACATGGAAGCAGTATGCCCTCACCATTCTATGTCATCAGTTACTTTTTTTATAATATATCGGTTATTGTTCATATCCTCCATTCCTTTGGAATATTTCTAAGGTGTAATTATACATTACTGTCCTTGGTCAGCCTCTCAGTCACGCTCTAGTCAAGTTGTGACAGTATCTCATTTGTAATTCTAATATGTTCTTATTATATTCATTCTTTAACTCCTTAATTACCCTCCTAAGGCCTTCAACGGTCACTTCCACAAATATTTATAAACGTACTTGAGATAGGTCTGTCCTTTAACAATTTACCTTTGATTCTCGTTTGACCATCAAATTAAAAAAAAAAAATTAGAATGCATGCTCTAGACCCACGGGGCTCCACTGGCAGCTCTTCATTTTCCTCCTTTATTTCTAGATTTCTCCTCTTGATAATATCTGATTTTATTCCCGATGGGACATGTATTTTCTCTCCATACCTTGTATATGAGCATTTACATTTCTATATTTATTACTATATTATTTCCTTCTTGACTTTCTTATCCATTATCATCTGTAACATGCACAATTTTTTCTCTCATGCAGTTATAGCTGTCACCTGTGCAATCACCATTTTTCCATCACTAAATCACTTATTTTTTCATCACACTGCATACTGTTTTGAATCGCTCTTCCTACCTTCGTAAGCCCAAAACATTACCTTCAGACTTCGTAACCATATCCGTGAATTTTGCATACTCTTCTCCATTTGATAAACCTTACTCGATTTTTCATTCATCTCCTTCATGCATATAATTTTCTCATCCGTGTTAAACTTGATTTATTGCCATTACAACCACATCTTTAACCCCTTTTTTCGTTTTTATATCTCTCTTTTAAAAGGTTTGGAGTTTCTAATTCCATTGACTACAGTGACTCCTTACCAAGAGATAACCCTTATCTAAGCCTTTAAATTTAGTTGAGAAACTTAATGTGACGTTTTGCCATAATAGTTTATTTGATGGTACAAGCATGGAATGTGGTATGAATATACCCTGTACTTCGTGTTTTGGGGAAACATTGCTAGCCATAAAAAAATTCGACATGACCACTATTTTTTTTTTCAAGATAGCCGCCAGCACACTACAAATAAGGCTACTAAGGAAGGCAAAAAAAGGGGATAAGCCCTTTCTGTCTATACAATTTCCCAAAGGGTTGTAAACTACATAGACAATCTTACACTCAAGCAAAAGATATATTTTTTTTTCTGCCAGACAGCAATTAAACGAAGGGAAGGTTTGGAAAAAAAAAAATAAGACTTTGGTCAAATTGTTTGATATTAGCGTCAAGACTAGTCATATATGAGAAAGAAGGATTTACAATTAAACTATGGAGAGAGAGAGAGCTGAGAGAGTATAAGTCACTCAATTACAGAGCACAGGTAACGAACACTGATGTGAAACTCAGCATAAGGTTCAGCTAAACTATAAGTTTAGTATTCCTAATGCTATCTAATCAGCCCCAAAGAAATTAGATAGCCACACCTATAACCAATTAGGAATCAGCATTGTGAAATAAGGTATAAAGAAAAGTACTTTTCCCCATGAGAGTCACAAGTAGCTTTAAAGGGTATTCCTATGGAGGGTGCACCGACATACACAGTCATAGAAGAAATAGACAATCCATTCATTGAGGAGACAGATTATATGACCCTGATGCAAAAGACATAGTAGATACATCTGTAGCTCAACTTGTTGCAGGCTTTTTAGAGTAGGTAGAGGAGAAGTTCATAACTTTTATGGATAAAGGGCAGACTGATAGTTATTATTTCTACCAGGCAATCAAGAAGAATAAAACATAAGACAAGTCTCTGGTAATTAATGCAAGTGGCAGAAATATTATGGTGATTGGAATATTTTCGATGCCTTCTCTCAATGCAATGGAGCTTGAAAAAATATGGGTCTGATTTTGCAAAAAGACAACACTTGGTGGACTCTCAGACCAGAGAAGTCTAAAGGAATGTACTTTTTTCCATTCTTTCATTATAAGCGATGTCATTCAAGTTTCAATGGATAAGAAAAAAAGAACAGCCTGGCAGACATGGAAAATCTTTAATGAGGATACAGCTACATTTTTAAAACTCAGTCAGAGCCCATCTGAAGTTGAGGAGTCTGATCTACAAGTACTGGGCACTTAGTAATATTAATGTATATTGGGTCCAGCACGACTTCACCAGTAAACGAGGCAAAACTTTTGATCTTTTTTCCCATAAGAGGACGTCATATGACCTAATTCCATCAACTAAATAGGCACTAAAGGAACATGCAAATAAATAGCTTACCAGGCAGGTTGTTTTTTATGGATAATGTGTTAAAGGTGATATAAATGAACAAAGGGCTATAGATATTCATAGAAATGAAGATGTATCAACAAATATAGAAATGTAGAAATATCAAGAAAGTTAGACTATTTTGCATAATATGCTTACCTTGTGACTACCTTGGCAAATGGTCGACAAATCGTAGGTCCGTTTTCTCAAATAAAGGTCAATTTAATGGAAATAACTCCCCATATTTAACCAAACAATGATTGAACATTGGCTAGAAGTGCAGAAAAATTATTGTCATTTTTTCGCAACATTCGTCATGTGGCAGTTATCTTCCAAAAAAAAAAAAAAAAAAAAAAATACACCCTAAAGGGATTTCAGGGAGCTAATATTTTTTTTAATGATCATCTACCTCCCAGTCAGTATTTCTGAAAAAGTTCATGTTTTTATCATCAAATGAACGATTGTAAACTCTATTACCTCGAGTTATAGAAATTCAGTCTCCAGGATGGTCTCACTTTACTGATTTTATCCTGTCCTTACCCAGACACTCACTATCACCACTTTTTCTCTTATTAATCAACCTGTTAAGCAACTTTATCTGGAACGAGTGGGCAAAACCTCCACATTTAAGGGGAACGTGTCTTTAGATTATGTACAATAGATTGGGGAACGGAGCGAAGATATGCACTACGTTTTACAATTTGATATCTGCATATATGTGTGATGTTAACAATAGACTGGCTTTCCTAGTGACTAAAAATAAGCTATTTCTTGTGACTCATAATTTAAAAAATTATGTAAAAAAAAGAAAAAAAAACTGAACTGCATCTGTTTTGGTATTATATTTTTGAAACATATTGGATTTAATCATTTCGCAATTTTTGTTTTGAGAATCTCATTTTATTTGCTCGACATATAAAAAAGTCGGTCAGCAACAACACGATGCACTGTTTGTAACTGCGTAAAATCGCAGTATTTTATTCTGTGTAATAAACATAAAAATATGGCATATTTTTGTTGCCCTTCGGCCTAAATCTATTGTATGGGATGTAATTGAACACCCCCTAACTATATACAGAATTCGGAATAACAAATCTGAAATATGTCGGTAAATAAAATCAGAAACTGATTATTTGCATGTGACTGCAGGCTTTGTATTTCCCCTTTCATATTTGGGATATTTTCGAAATTTCCCAGAAGAGTGAAAACGTAAAAGCAGTTTGGAGGCAAGAAAGGGTAGTGAAGTATATGAGATCTCAAATTAGCCTACTAAGTTTGCCATCCTGTACGGATAAAAGGAAAGCAAGAAGTTAAAAGCCCCCCCCCCCCTCCCCGCTCTCTCTCTCTCTCTCTCTCTCTCTCTCTCTCTCTCTCTCTCTCTCTCTCAAACGATATGCCAGTCACTGATCCCTCATTCATGACGAGATGGAGTTCATTTGCATAATAATACCTTTAGATTCATGCCTTTTGAATGGCGTGTCAGCCGTAGTAATGTGGTTTCTTATGAGGGACCTTGCTTTATCGACGTTTTATAAAACGATAAAAAGAGAATTATTAAAGAATTTTATGCTGTGAAGTTTTTAGGATTTTATTTATATCCCTGATGGTCGTGACACCTTAAGGTCAAATGCCATTTATTATTCTATTATTCATCGGCAAGGCTAGCACATACAAGGAGAGAGAGAGAGAGAGAGAGAGAGAGAGGAGAGAGAGAGAGAGAGAGAGAGAGAGAGAGAGAGAGAGAGAGAGAGAGAGCTATTAAGTTAATAGCTGGCATCAATTGTAGTTGGAGAAACTTTTGGTCTTGTGGTGGCCTGTTGGAAACGTCCCCGCCTAGTGATCTGCCAGACTCAAGTTTGAGTCCTGCTCAAACTCGATAGTTTCTTGCAGTGTCTACAGCCTCACCCTCTTTGTGAACTAAGGATGGGGGATTTTGGGGAGCCTACAGGTCTACCTGCTGAGTTATCAGCAGCCGTTGCCTGGCTCTCCCTGGTCCTAGCATGATTAGAGAGGGTTCTTGGGCACTAATCATATGTATATATGGTCAGACTCTAGGGCATTACCCTGCTAACCAAATCATTGTCACTGTCCCTTGCCTCTGTTATCTATGAGCGGTCTTTTAAACCTGTAAATGTTTTAAATTTCAAACCGGAAATCTGTATCCAGGAATCTCAATAAGGGGAGTGGAACTAAGAACAAGTAATTGTTTACGAGCACGAAGAATATTGCGTGATGCCTATTTGAAGTAGTTAGGGCCATTTAGTGAGGTGACTTAGGCAATGATCGTTATCTGCTGGCCTATGGCACCAAATTTGGCATACATGTATTTAAGGTCAAACCACAGCTGTTTAAAGGGTATGGTGTACCGATTTTAAAGGTCAAGGTGAAGGTCAATTCTAGGTTAAAGGTCAAACTTCGCTAACTGCTATCTTTAGCCATTTCCAAAATAATTATTAACCTAAAAACGTGCTGTCAGTGCCTAAATAATCGTTAATGGAATTGAGGGACTCATATCAACCAATAAAGTATAATTTTCAGTTACCATATTGAATAATAGGTCAAGGCCACAAGTCACCAAGTGCAATTTATATATCATATCTTACCATCAGTACACTTTATTCAAAACTATGAGTTCTTTGTTCTGAAATGTGTTCAATTGATATTAACTCATGTTATATAGTAGCTATTTAATGTATGGTCTTTCACAGTCCCTGAAGTCCACTTTTCATATTACTCACATATCATATATATATATATATATATATATATATATATATATATATATATATATATATATATATATATATATATAGTATATATATATATATATGTATATATATATATGTAAATATATATATATATATATATATATATATATATATATAACTTCCTTGAGGGTAGTAATTCATTACAATCATGTTCTCATTATTTTATCGTGTTTCTTGTATGTAAAAAGACAAAACTCCAATTCACCAAGTTACATATGCATAGTTCAGTTTCAGTATGAAGAGACAAACATAGGATTATACTTTAAGTAGGTCTCAACTTATGCTACTATGAGGGTGTGAAACAGACTGCTTTCTATTCAACAGGGTATTCATACACTATTATGGCAAGATATATCTACTTGGATTATTTTCATAAAGCATTACATGCATAACCGCAATCCCCAGACGAGGATTACGCTTCATGCTTCACAGTCACCACTACTTTAATATAGTACTGTACACACCACAATAGGCTTTTCACGTTTATAATTCTTTGCACACATGAGAACTGCTTTGCATCCGCACTTTATGATTTCTCTACAAACCACAGCAGCAGCAGCTGCAACCTTGATCTAGATTGGATCTATCCAATGTCTGACTTGGACCAACCAAAACATCTGGGCTAGAGGCAATCTCTTTCCAGATACTGTCCTGATATATTGGTTGAGGTGCTGGTGCAATGCATACTGTGTTGGTGGTAGCTAAAATTAGCTCACGTTGCAAGGTGTGGGCCATGAAGTTCAATCCCAACACATAATATATAACTGCAAGTAGGTCGAAAACAGTGGCTCCTCGACATCCAGATTTCAGCATTGATAATATTTCTTTAGCTCCATACAACATTTTCAAATTTTTAGGAACACGTTCAGTCTATTTCTTCTTCAATTGCACAAGAAATTAG
Source organism: Palaemon carinicauda (assembly GCF_036898095.1). NCBI lineage: Eukaryota > Metazoa > Arthropoda > Malacostraca > Decapoda > Palaemonidae > Palaemon > Palaemon carinicauda. Next base: position 206,094,556 of record NC_090725.1, on the reverse strand, counting down.
CTTATTGGAAAAGTCTTCTAAGATTTTCGTTGATCAATCTATTCTGAAGAAGTGTTTTAATTCTTTCATTTTGCTGTGTTTCGAATATTGTTCTCCTGTTTGGTCTTCTGCTGCTGAATCTCATCTTAATTTATTGGACGATAACTTGTGGTCTATTAGATTTGTTATTCCTGATCTAGGCATTAATCTCTATCACCATCGTTCATTTATTTCTATGTGCATGCTGCATAAGGTTTTCATAACTCTGACCATTCTTTGCATTTAGGTCTCCCCAAACAGTACCATCATGCTCGTAATATCCATGTCATCTCTATCATGAGGCTCAATACAATACATTATTCTATGAATTTTATTCCAGCTATGACCAGTTCTGACAAGATTGGATGTCCCACCTTTCTTTGGAGTATCGTGCATATGTTATCTGCCTCCTTGTGGTCACTCATGTCCATAGTACATCCAGATTGATTGAACAGAATTCTCTCTCCAGAGGTAGTGTGTACCCATCTTTAAGGTGGGTAAATATGGTTGGCTACTTCTTCTGAAAGCAGAGCAGAAAGTTTTTTGGTTGTGGCGTCCTGTAAGAATCATGCAAAGGATGCTGGAAGTTTGGTATTGCGAGATACCTTCCTCCTTAATCTCTCCCCTCATTTCTCATGCGTTGTTAATTGAAAGCCATCTGGATAGTATCTCTCCAGAACAATTTCAATTGATCTGCTTTGCAGTTGCCTCTCTATCCAAGAAATGAAGATTGTATCACTATATTCACCAAGTGTACTTTTTTTTTTCTATATGACAGGATATGAACATGGTAGCCTTATCAAAAATGTTCACATCAAAGTGTGACGGTGAGTCAACCTGGATGCTTGGGGGGAGGCAAGATAACTATCCTGAGATTTTCCTGGAAGATGAAGTCTCTAATGCAGTGACGAAGCCAGTGGTCATGGGGGATTTTCATTTTAAAAAAATCCCTCCAGGTTTTGTCATGGACCTGCACAACAATAAAAGAAAATGGCTTTTAAGGTTACTGTCAATCTTCATTTCCTGGACCTGGGAGGCCTTCTGCTTAGGGTATGGGTGTATAGTCACTTGAAAAGTGGAATTTTGTTTCTCTTAATAGTAATGTAGACTGTTTCCTCTCATCTCACCAGTATATCAATGGCATACTTTGGGCACCAGCCACCCGTTGAGATACTACTGCTGGAGATTCGTTGGGTACTTTGACTGGCCAGACAGTACTACATCGGATCATTATCTCTGGTTATGGTTCATTTTTCATTTTCCTACACATACACTGAATAGTCTGGCCAATTCTATATATATTCTCCTCTGTCCTTATACACCTGACAACACCGAGATTACCAAACAATTCTTTTTTGCTCAATAGATCAACAGCCCTGGAATTTTTCAAATGCTACTTTCCTCATGGTAAAGGTCTTTTGAAGTTTTAATAGATATTATATGAAAGATTTATCTTAATGTTTTTACTGTTTTTGAAATATTTTATTTCAATTATTAATTACTTCTCTTGTAGTATTTTCCTGGTTTCCTTTCTTTACTGGGCTAGTTTCCCTGTTGGATCCCTTGGGCTTATAGCATCTTGCTTTTCCAACTAGGGTTATAGCTTAGCTAATAATAATAATAATAATAATAATAATAATAATAATAATAATAATACCTACAACAACACTGCTCATTCTGTAGCATGAGTATCATAAAAACGGGTTCCTTTGGTGTGTTAAAGAAGGGATTGCTCATAAATTTGATAGCATCACACATATTATTGACTAGTTTGTGAAATATTTTCTTAGTGGCATGTCCTTGCTTGAGAATCTGAGAAGAATGCTCCGGACACAGGCGGTTCATTTCCTTAAACTAATCCAAAATCCTTGCCTTGCTCAAGACCTACAATCATAAATCGTGTCAAGGCAGCCGGGTTTACGGCCAGGCCAACTGCAACACCGGAACTTTTCCTTTTTTTGATTGTTCTACTCGTGCACTTGGTGTGGTGGAATGGCTGAAAATTGTCACCTACCCTTCATGAACATCCAATTTTTCTTGAACTGATCTCTGGTTGCTTATGGAAGAATTTTCATATCCTTGGTGTGCACTGGTAGCTAACGAGAGTAATTTGACTAATCAAGTACTACTGCCAATGTTTCCAATGCTTCTACATAGAGAACAGAAATCTTCTCTGTGTGTAACCTTACAATGATATGTATCATCAGATCCAGCCAAAAAAGCTTGCTCCAGGGTATAAAGGTTGGACTGTTTTGTGTCATGTCTGTTTTTAGTCTACAAAGAGTTTGCAGCCATTTAGATACATTTAAAGAAAGAATTCACACTGCAACTTTGTAAGAGTCATGGCAGTGACCTGATGTTCTGGTTAACCCTGGATAGGTACGCTCCTCGGACACCCCTTTAAGGGTATACTCGGACGCGAACGACCCCGACGCCAAAAAAAATTCTTGAAAAATCAGTTTTTGCAGTAACCTCCTTTTTTCTTTTGCCAAAAAAAACTTCAATGAATGCTTAAAACAACTGTAAAGATAAATACTACTCATCTGCAGAAAAACTATTTATTATAAATATTTTAAAAAATTAAGTAGAAAAAAAAAGACCTGACATAAAACTTCATAAAAAAAAAGTTTATACATATATACACAAATCCTTTTAGGAATTGATTCTTGAATGTTTAGGACACATCTTGATGTATTTTGGATGAAGTCAGACCCATGGAGATGAAGATCTGAAATGAGAAAAAAAGGGTAACTTTTTTTGGCCAAAAAAATTTGTCCAAATTTCATGAATTTTTTTGGGTACCCAAATGAAATAGGAAGTGGCTAATTTTTTTAGGGAATAAACATATGTTATCCTAAAATAGAAATATGTAAAAAAATCTTCATTATTTTGTAAATTACATTTATATCAGGGGCCATATCTAAAGGTAATTTTTTGAGTACTTAGAAATTTCGTAAAAAAATACATATATTTAATATATAATATGATATTTATGCAGGTAAAAATATACCAAAATATCACAAATTCTATAGGGAACAAGAATATATATAGATAGGGCAACTTACGCTTCGGATATGTCCACAAAATGGCCGCCAACCACACTGACTCAGACTCCCTAATCTGCCACTTGAAATGTAGGAAGGGTATGTCAATTTCAAGGTGTTATTTACTAATCTAATTATTATTGGATATGCATAAAAATTGTATGGTGGGTTGCTGGATAATTGTCGATTATTTTACGACTATAAAATTAAAATTCTGACCCAAAAAAATTTTTTGAAGGGAAATAAAATCGAAAAAAAAATGTAAAATATAATATTTTAGCTAAAAAAATTTGATGATATTCAATCAAAAAAGAAGTAAACAAAATTTTCCGACAAATAAACATCTAGAGGAATCATTACTCTGTGATAGTTCCTTAGTACGTAGTAATTTTGAAAGAATTGGGAAAAAACGAAAAAATGGCAATCACCGGAAAATCGAACACATACCTATATATACGCCATATCTGGCTAAAAAAAAGATAGGCATGGGTAGCCAGATCATCTAGAAACACTTTCCAACACTATAAAAATATAAGTTTTGCGACACTACTTGCCAATTCCTTACGGTAACATGACTAAGCAAAAAAATGCAAAACAAATAAAAAGGGGCACTCGCGGAAAAATGGCTAACATTCTAATATACGGCATTTCAGAAGAAAAAAAATTCAGCCACGTGCTAGGCAAACCATCAAGGCACATTTTCCGACAAATAAACATCTAAATGAATAATTACTCTGTGATAGTTCCTTAGTACGTAGTAATTTTGAAAGAAATGGGAAAAAACGAAAAAATGGCAATCACAGGAAAATCGAACACATACCTATATATACGCCATATCTGGCTAAAAAAAAAAAGATAGGCATGGGTAGCCAGATCATCTAGAAACACTTTCCAACACTATAAAATTATAAGTTTTGCGACACTACTTGCCAATTCCTTACGGTAACATGACTAAGCAAAAAAATGCAAAACAAATAAAAAGGAAAAATGGCCATTCTAATATACGGCATTTCAGAAGAAAAAAAATTTCAGCCACGTGCTAGGCAAACCATCAAGGCACATTTTCCGACAAATAAACATATAAATGAAATATTACTCTGTGATAGTTCCTTAGTACGTAGTAATTTTGAAAGAAATGGGAAAAAACGAAAAAATGGCAATCACAGGAAAATCGAACACATACTTATATATACGCCATATCTGGCTAAAAAAAAAAATAGGCATGGGTAGCCAGATCATCTAGAAACACTTTCCAACACTATAAAAATATAAGTTTTGCGACACTACTTGCCAATTCCTTATGGTAACATGACTAAGCAAAAAAATGCAAAACAAATAAAAAGGGGCACTCGCGGAAAAATGCCCAACATTCTAATATACGGCATCTCAGATAAAAAAAAAAAAAGACATGCACGTGTTAGCCCAACCATCAAGGCACACTTTCTAACACATAAACATGAAAAAAAAATCAATAATATACGGCAATTCCTTACTACGTAGTAAATTTTTACAAATATTGAAAAAAACAGAAATTGGCAACCGCAGTTAAATACCCAATATACCAATAACTACGTCGTATCTGACAAAAACAAAATCACGCATGGGTAGCCAGATCATCTAGACACACTTTCCAACACTAAAAAAGCAAAAGTTTTACGACACTATTTCGCAATATCTTACGGAAAAATGACTTGGCAAAAAAATGAAAAAAAATGAAAAAGGGACACTCGCGGTAAAATGCCCGACATTCTAATATACGGCATCTCAGATAAAAAAAAAGACATGCACGTGTTAGCCCAACCATCAAGGCACACTTTCTAACACATAAACATGAAAAAAAATGAATAATATACGGCAATTCCTTACTACGTAGTAATTTTTACAAATATTGAAAAAAAACAGAAATTGGTAACCGCAGTTAAATACCCAATATACCAATAACTACGTCGTATCTGACAAAAACAAAGTCATGCATGGGTAGCCAGATCATCTAGACACACTTTCCAACACTAAACAAGCAAAAGTTTTACGACCCTATTTGGCAATATCTTACGGAAAAATGACTTGGCAAAAAAATGAAAAAAAAAATGAAAAAGGGGCACTCGCGGTAAAATGGTCCTCGTGGTGATGAACGACATTTTAACTAAAAAAAAAATCATGCACATGGTAGCCAAACAATCCACCAAGACTTTCCACAACTGATAACCTATACAAGTTGCACCATTCTACGACAATTTCATAATACGTAATAACTTTGATAATTATGCAAACTACCTTAGAAGGGTAAACTCGGTCGCGCTCAACCCCGACGCGTCTCAGAAATCGGGGAAGGAGTACAGCTACAGCAATGCACATCTGGACACTACTAGAGCGTGTAGGGGAGACACCTCCTGCAGGTCGATCACCCACAAATTCAGTCACGGGGGTGAGTCACGTGAGAAAAACCTGTTTTTTTTTTTTTTTGACGCTCGGGGTCGCAAACGACCCATCGTACCTATCCAGGGTTTTAAGGAAGGAGTCAGCAGTTCCAGCTGTAACAACATTACTCTCGGTAAGGATGGTTCCCATCCCGATCCTTTCTAAAGATAGCCAGCCATTTTCCAAAATGCCATCTCAGTATATAAGCCTCCCAGGGCAACAACATATTCTGACTCGCCTGGACTTTCACACTATTTCCACTTAGCATATTTGGCCAAAGTAAAGAAAGGCTGGTTAACTATAATAATTTGTATTTGTCCAGGATGTCCACTTTTGTTATCGCTTTCTGTTCTTCAAAGACAGGCTTGACCATAGCAAATGTTACAGCCTTCTCATCGAAGAGTGATAGTAAGACACTTTTTTTAGGAATATCAGTAAC
>NC_090725.1:206071137-206083637 GCF_036898095.1 Palaemon carinicauda | reverse complement strand
CATTACTGAGATCCGGATGTTGAGGAGCCACTGTCCTTGACCTACTTACAATCATACTTTAAGTTTTGTTAGGATTCAACTTCATACACCATAATTTGCACCATGCACTAATTTTAGCTAAATCTCTATTAAGGGATTCACCAACCCCAGATATACATTCAGGGGATGGAATTGATGCAAAGAGAGTAGTATCATCTGCATATGCAACAAGCTTGTTTTCTAGGCCAAACCACATGTCATGTGTCTATAGTATGAAAAGTAATGGGCCAAGAACACTACTCTGTGGAACACCAGATACAACATTCCTCTACTCACTATGGTGCCCATCAACAACAACTCTTTGAGATCTATTATTTAAAAAAATCAATAATAGTCCCAAGAAACGACCCACCCACTCCCAATGTTTGAGTTTGAAAACAAGGGCCTCAGGATTAACACAGTCAAGGGCAGCAATGAAATCAAGGCCAATCATACGAACTTCCTGACCAAAATCAAGGACTTTCTTTACAGCATTGGAGATTGTAAGAAGGGTGTCACATGCTCCAAGGCCTTTATGAAAACCAAATTGCAAACTATGGAATAGATGATTACCTTCAGCAAACCTATCAAGACGTTTTGCCGGAAGGCGTTCAAAAACTTTAGATAATATGGGAGTTATGGAAATTGGGCGGTGATCAGTTGGACTTGAGCTACCACAAACACATTTACATAGAGGAGTAACATTACCAATTCTCCAACAAATGCTAAAAGTTCCTCTTCTTGCTAACTTGCGCAAAATAAAAGATAACTTTGGAGCTAAGATATGTGCTGTCTTTATAAAAAACAAAGGAAAAATACCATTTAGGTCTACACCTCCATAAGCACCAAGGTCCATCAAGAGAGCTTTAATTTTACGAGATCGAAAAGTTAAACTAGTTAGTTTACCCCCAGGAAAACAGGAATGAGGAAGTTCAAGTTTTTCATTACACTGTTTACTGTCTAAAACATCAGCCATAAGGGTTGCCTTTTCGTTTGGACAGTGAATGACTGAGCCATCTGGCTTAGGTAAAGGAGGGACTGTTGCATCTACACCAAAGAGTGCAGATTTAAGGGTAGACCACCATTTATGTTCCTAAGTTGTACCAGAAGGGGTTTCTTTTAATGTTAAATTGTATTCCTTTTCAGTTGAAGCATAAACTCTGAGCAAAAGCTGTAAGCTGAGTATAGTAATTCCAGGTCAAATCTGACCTGTTACCCTTCCAAAGATGATAGGCCTCCTGCTTCTCTAGATAAGCACGTCTGCAATCATCATTGAACCATGGATTATCCTTCACTCGGTACCTTAGCACATGAGAAGGAATACACCAATCAATTATGTTGACTAGATTCTCATTCAAAGGGACAACAGGATCAACACTACTATATAACTGTGATCAATTTAAGCCCATAAGATCATGCAAAATCCCATTCCAGCCTGCTTGAGATTACAAATAAATTTTACAAGAGTATGATACATCAGGCACAGGCTGCTCAGTCTTCACTAATAATGAAATCAAGGCATGATCAGATGTCCCGACTGGAGAACCAACCTTACTTGTTATAACGCCAGGGGAGTCAGTGTATACGAGGTCCAAGCAATTACCAGAATTTTGAGTAGTTTCACTTATGATTTGCTCACAGCCTGGTTCAGAGGCCAAATCTAAAGCTCTTATTAAGCCATGACGATTGGTAGGAGAGACAGAACTTAACCACTCCCTATGGTGAGCATTGAAATCGCCAGCAAAGACAAAAGAAGCCTTTCTATCATGTTCTTGTATCTTACCTATGATGGTAAGAAGACAATCGAAGATAGAATCATTCATGTCTGGATTCCGGTAGATCGAACACAAATAAAAGTTGTTATGCCTGCCACAAACTTTTATTACCTGAATCTCATGACATCCACATTCGTAACAGGACTTATGAGAAGCAGGGTACTCGGTCCTGATATACACCACCATTCCCCTGGCCCTAGGGATGGCATCATGTTTCATCATTATTGGTTTCATAAAACTAGTTATATGGTGCTCAGATGAGTGCCTCATATTAGACACCAAAGTTTCTGAGCACAAAAGAATATCATACTGTCTGGATGCAACTGTAAGGTCTTGAATATTCGCATGAAGACTACGAATATTGCAATACAGAAGACGACATTGACGAAATCTAAGACGTACTTGTCCCGGATTTCGCTCAATGTCTCCAGACAGCATTAGAATTAATAGTAATAATAAAGAGACATCATACTTAAAAACAAGATTAAACAGAATTACAACAAAAACAATGTTTACAGAAATCTAAATAAAGTGATTAATCAAACCCATAGACTATAGAAAAAAAAGTCGGAAAAATTGGTCAACATGGAGGGGTCGATACACCATGCAAGGCTAAATGCCCTCCAGAATAGCCACTTCAACTGAAAGGAGGACAATAAGGATGGTTTTGAGAAGAAAAAGAATCAGATAAGGAAAAGACAACCTTTTGATAAACCGCCAGGCATCCATGGCCCATCTATTAAGCCTGCCCAACACACCATTTAAAAAAAAAAAAAAAAAAAACAAGAGGAAGAAAAATAAAATAAGATAGAATAGTGTGCATGAATGTACCCTCAAGCAAGAGAGCTCTAACTCAAGAGCCACTGGAAGACCATGGTACAGAGGCTATGGCATTACCCAAGACTGGAGAATAATGGTTTAATTTTTAGAGTGTCCTCCTCCTAGAAGAGCTGCTTACAATAGCTAAAGTCTCTTCTACCCTTACCAAGAGGAAAGTACACTGAACAAATACGGTACAGTTATCAACCCCTTGGGGGAAGAAGTGTTTGGTAATCTCATTGTTGTCAGGTGTATGAGGAAAGACGAGAATCTGTATAGAGTAGGCCAGACTATTTGCTATAAGTGTAGGCAAAAAAGAAATGTATATATATATATATATATATATATATATATATATATATATATATATATATACAGTATATATATATATATATATATATATATATATATATATATATATATATATATATATATATATATATATATATATATATATATATATATGTGTATGTATGTAGGAAATATTCATATGGGTAATGAGTTGGCCAGGGCACCAGCCATCCGTAGAAATAGTACCGGTAAAATTGATTGATGTTCAAAGGGTTGTATGAAATTATGGCCTTTTAATTTTAATTACAGCTTTATTGGAACAAAGGAAATATAGATATAACAAATGTTTGAGCAATTATTAGAATTAACGGTAGACAACGCTCAGAGTAAACTGTAATTGCTTCGTGATAAATATTTGACAATACGATTGAAAAAATATTTCAAAATAGTTTTGATTTTGTAGGAATAGTGGAGGCAAATATTTATTTTTAAAGTTAATCAAACTTACTTCTTTTTAAAACATCTAATGGAATGTTATATAGAGGTTAAAATAACTTGTTTTGTAGTTGAAACGTTTCAAGTAACATGAAAATTATTTCATAAATATGAATGTTAACCACGTACTTCACAGGGTTTTAAAACGTTTGTGTTATAAGTAATTGAATCCGGTTTTAGTCGCATGTTATAATAATAATAATAATAATAATAATAATAATAATAATAATAATAATAATAATAATAATGATAATAAAAGTTATAATAATAATAATAATAATGATAATAATAATATTCTTTATTTCAGCAAAAGCCATATATCAACCTGATATTATTTTTACTCTTGAAGTAATAAAACACAGCATTGCATTTTTTTGTTTAACAATTGTCAAGAATAAGTTTTAGTCCCGTTGGGGAAAATACATCGTCATTCATGTGTATAATTAGAAGAGGCATCAAGAAATTATATATATGATTTTTCATGTCAAATCCTAAAACTTCCTAGCCTGCTCCGCATACCCTATGAATATATGTGCGTACGATAAACTTTCTGATATAACATAATCAGATTTCAAGAAAGAAAAGAATGTATGTTGTTAAAAGCATCTTTCAGTTGAATGAATTTTACCGTAGCTTTATACGTTTTAAAAATTTTCCTTAATAACTGGTAATGTTGTGAAGCCTTTTTTTATGTGGGTGTCTGTCAACATTAAAGATTTTTAAATATTAAGTTGGAATTAACAGAAAAACTATTCTACCATACTAAAAAGGATCAGAATTTTTACGTTTTCAATAATAATTTTGAGTTATATTTCTAAGCCTAATCAAAGTCAGTCCCTGAGATTAATTGTTTGTTTCAGCTAGAACATTATTTTGGTAGAGATGTTTTTTTTTGGCATTCGTAATATATATATGTATATATATATATATATATATATATATATATATATATATATATATATATATATATATATATATATATATATATATATATATATATATATATATATATATAAATATATATATATATATAAATATATATATATATATATATATATATATATATATATATATATATATATATATATATATATATATATATATATATAATCTCTTCTTTTCAGTTTCTTTATCCCTGTTGCATATCTGTTTCGATAGTGTCATTATCAACGATGGAAGAATATTTTCTAAAAATACCTTGTACCTAAAAGAAAAAAAATCTTTTTAGAAAATGAAACGTCAGAATTCATATTTGTTCTATCATAGATGCACTTCACCAGTTAAACTTATTTAGCAGGAGAAACGGAAAATAATAAGTTTTCTAAAGGAGAATTTTTCCTTTATTTTGATATTACTGTTGTAATGCTATTAAAAAAGAACTGAGAGAATAATTTTTGAATTTTCAATGCCTTGTAATGAAAAAATCTCTTTTCATATAAGTTGACTGTGTAGTTCATGTTTTCCCCTTTGGTTATAACTTGTATAAAGCTGATGTATTATATAAAAATTCGTTTCTTTATTCTTTTAAAATCATGCCAGTTTTTTTTTTTTTTTTTTTTAATGAATACGTAAATAATACCTACGCCTTGGGATGTTAAAACTATTTGTACCATTTTTACGACTAAAGAAATTATTTAAATCCATTTATATAATGAAAATATATATAAAAAACTATTTCCTTTGATCAAATAACCTTTCATAACATTATCATATGAATGTAATAATACACATGATATCCATTACCCCCAAAATGAAAAAGTGAGTGACTAACTTTAGAGCCAGTTTTGTATTTCCCCATGCCAACTACTGCAACGTTTTCCCCTCCTTCTCCCAAACGTTTCTCTCAAGGTCTCACTCAGGATCGGATTCAGCGATTTCCCTACACGCCATCAGCGCTGCCTCTCCTTTGTCTCGAAGGTAAGGTCGCTCCTCAGATAAACGTCTCCACTTCTGCCATTGTCGATACTCAGCAACGTTCTCCTTTTCTGTGCACCTTCCCCACTTCTACCTTTTCTCTACTCCTCCTCCACTTCTTTTTTCCTCTACTCCTCCTCCACTTCTTTTTTCTCTACTTCTCCTCCACTTCCTTTTTTTTCTCTACATTTTCGTTTCTTCCTTTCCTCTACTCTTCCTCCATTTCTTCTTTTCCTCTATTCTTCCTGCACTTCTTTTTTTCTCCATTATTCTTCCACTTCTTCGTTTACTCTACTCTTCCTACACTTCTTTTTTCTCTACTCTTCCTCCACTTCTTCTTTTCCTCTTCTCTCCTTCCCTTTCTTGTATTTCACTACTCTTCCTCCACTTCTTTTTTTCCCTCTTCATCCTACATTTCTTCTTTCTCTCTACCTTTCTTCCACTTTTTTCTAGTCTTTCTCCTCTTCTTTTTTTTCTTTACTCTTCCTTCATTTCTTATACTTCTCTACTCTTCCTCCATTTCTTTTTTCTCTACTCTTACTCCAATTTTTTCTCTATTCTTCCTCTACTTCTTCTTTTTCTCTTCTCTCCATTCCTTTCTTGTTTTTCACTACTCTTCCTCCACTTGTCTTTTTCTCTTTTCATCCTCCATTTCTTCTTTCTCCCTACCTTTCCTCCACTTTTTTTACTCTTCCTCCATTTCTTATTTTTCTCTACTCTTCCCCTATTTCTGTTTTTGTCTACTCTTCCTCCATTTCTTTTTTTCTCTTCTCTTCCTTCATTTATTCTTTCTCTCTACCTTTCTTCCACTTTTTTCAACTCTTCCTCCACTTCTTCTTTTTCTCTACTCTTCCTACATTTCTTCTTTTTTCTCTACTCTTCCTTCATTTATTTCTTTTTTTTTCTTCTCTTCCTCCATTTCTTCTTTCTCTCTACTTTTCCTCCTCTTTTTTCTCTACTCGTCCTCCATTCTTTTTCTCTACTTTTCTTACGTTTCTTTTTTTCTCTATTATTCCTCCATTTTTGCTTTTTCTATACTCTTCCACTATTCCTTTTTTTGTCTTCTCTTCCTCCATTTCTTCTTTATCTCTGCCTTTCCTCTATATTTTTCTACTCCTCCTCTTCTTCTTTTTTCTATATTCTTTTTCCATTTCTTCTTATCCTCTACTCTTCATCCATTTCTTTTTTTTTCTCTAATCTCCCTCCAATTCTTGTTTTTCTGTACTCTTCCTCCATTTCTTTTTTCTCTTCTCTTCCTCCATTTTATCTTTCTCTCTACCTTTCATCTACTTTTTTCTACAGTTTATCCTCTTCTATTTTTCTCTACTCTTCCTTCGTTTCTTTTTTTCTCTACTCTTCCTCCATTTCTTCTTTTTCTCTATTCTTCCTCCATTTCATTTTTTCTCTTCTCTTCTTCCACTTCTTTCTCTTTACCTTTCCTCCACTTTTTTTTCTACTCTTCCTCCTCTTCTTTTTTTTTATCTGCTCTTCCTCCATTTCTTTTTCTCTAGATATCCTCCATTCCTTTTTTTTCTCTTCTCTTCCTCAATTTCTTCTTTTTCTCTGCTCCTTCTCCCTTTCTTTATTTTCCTCAATTCTTCCTCCATATCTTTTTCTCTGGTCTTCCTCCCTTTCTTATTTCTCTCTACCTTTCCTTCACATTTTTCTACTCTTCCTCCTCCTCTTTTGTTCTCTATTCTTCTTCCATTTCTTCTTTTTCTCTACTCTTACATTTCTTTTTTTTCTCTAATCCTCCTCCAATTCTTGTTTTTCTCTACACTTCCTCCATTTCTTTTTTTCTCTTCTCTTCCTTCATTTTATCTTTCTCTCTACCTTTTCTCCACTTTTTCCTACTCTTCCTCCACTTCTTCTTTTTCTCTACTCCTCCTCCATCTCTTTTTTCTTTTTTTCCTCCCTTTCTTCTTTCTCTCTACCTTTTCTCCACCTTTTTTCTACTCTTCCTCCATTTCTTTTTATCTCTCTACTCTTCTTCCACTTCTTTTTCTGTGCTCTTCCTCCACTTTTTTTTATTTCTTTACTTCCTCCACTTCTATTTTTTACTCTTCTCTTCCTCCATTTCTTCTTTTTCTCTACTCTTCTTTCACTTTTTTCTACTCTTCCCCCATTTCTTCTTTTTCTTTTTTCTTCCTCCCCTTCTTCATTCTAAACTCTACCTACATTTCTTCTTTTTCTCTATTCATCCTCCACTTCTTCATTCTAAACTCTACCTACATTTCTTCTTTTTCTCTATTCATCCTCCACTTCTTCATTCTAAACTCTACCTACATTTCTTCTTTTTCTTTTTTCTTCCTCCCCTTCTTCATTCTAAACTCTACCTACATTTCTTCTTTTTCTCTATTCATCCTCCACTTCTTCATTCTAAACTCTACCTACATTTCTTCTTTTTCTTTTTTCTTCCTCCCCTTCTTCATTCTAAACTCTACCTACATTTCTTCTTTTTCTCTATTCATCCTCCACTTCTTCATTCTAAACTCTACCTACATTTCTTCTTTTTCTCTATTCATCCTCCACTTCTTCATTCTAAACTCTACCTACATTTCTTCTTTTTCTTTTTTCTTCCTCCCCTTCTTCATTCTAAACTCTACCTACATTTCTTCTTTTTCTCTATTCATCCTCCACTTCTTCATTCTAAACTCTACCTACATTTCTTCTTTTTCTTTTTTCTTCCTCCCCTTCTTCATTCTAAACTCTACCTACATTTCTTCTTTTTCTCTATTCATCCTCCACTTCTTCATTCTAAACTCTACCTACATTTCTTCTTTTTCTCTATTCATCCTCCACTTCTTCATTCTAAACTCTACCTACATTTCTTCTTTTTCTCTATTCATCCTCCACTTCTTCATTCTAAACTCTACCTACATTTCTTCTTTTTCTTTTTTCTTCCTCCCCTTCTTCATTCTAAACTCTACCTACATTTCTTCTTTTTCTCTATTCATCCTCCACTTCTTCATTCTAAACTCTACCTACATTTCTTCTTTTTCTTTTTTCTTCCTCCCCTTCTTCATTCTAAACTCTACCTACATTTCTTCTTTTTCTCTATTCATCCTCCACTTCTTCATTCTAAACTCTACCTACATTTCTTCTTTTTCTTTTTTCTTCCTCCCCTTCTTCATTCTAAACTCTACCTACATTTCTTCTTTTTCTCTATTCATCCTCCACTTCTTCATTCTAAACTCTACCTACATTTCTTCTTTTTCTCTATTCATCCTCCACTTCTTCATTCTAAACTCTACCTACATTTCTTCTTTTTCTCTATTCATCCTCCACTTCTTCATTCTAAACTCTACCTACATTTCTTCTTTTTCTTTTTTCTTCCTCCCCTTCTTCATTCTAAACTCTACCTACATTTCTTCTTTTTCTCTATTCATCCTCCACTTCTTCATTCTAAACTCTACCTACATTTCTTCTTTTTCTCTATTCATCCTCCACTTCTTCATTCTAAACTCTACCTACATTTCTTCTTTTTCTTTTTTCTTCCTCCCCTTCTTCATTCTAAACTCTACCTACATTTCTTCTTTTTCTCTATTCATCCTCCACTTCTTTCTAAACTCTACCTACATTTCTTCTTTTTCTCTATTCTTCCTCCACTTCTTTTTTTCTACTCTTCCCCCATTTCTTCTTTTTCTTTTTTCTTCCTCCCCTTCTTCATTCTAAACTCTACCTACATTTCTTCTTTTTCTCTATTCATCCTCCACTTCTTCATTCTAAACTCTACCTACATTTCTTCTTTTTCTCTATTCATCCTCCACTTCTTCATTCTAAACTCTACCTACATTTCTTCTTTTTCTCTATTCATCCTCCACTTCTTCATTCTAAACTCTACCTACATTTCTTCTTTTTCTCTATTCATCCTCCACTTCTTCATTCTAAACTCTACCTACATTTCTTCTTTTTCTTTTTTCTTCCTCCCCTTCTTCATTCTAAACTCTACCTACATTTCTTCTTTTTCTCTATTCATCCTCCACTTCTTCATTCTAAACTTTACCTACATTTCTTCTTTTTCTCTATTCATCCTCCACTTCTTCATTCTAAACTCTACCTACATTTCTTCTTTTTCTCTATTCATCCTCCACTTCTTCATTCTAAACTCTACCTACATTTCTTCTTTTTCTCTATTCATCCTCCACTTCTTCATTCTAAACTCTACCTACATTTCTTCTTTTTCTTTTTTCTTCCTCCCCTTCTTCATTCTAAACTCTACCTACATTTCTTCTTTTTCTCTATTCATCCTCCACTTCTTCATTCTAAACTCTACCTACATTTCTTCTTTTTCTCTATTCATCCTCCACTTCTTCATTCTAAACTCTACCTACATTTCTTCTTTTTCTTTTTTCTTCCTCCCCTTCTTCATTCTAAACTCTACCTACATTTCTTCTTTTTCTCTATTCATCCTCCACTTCTTCATTCTAAACTCTACCTACATTTCTTCTTTTTCTTTTTTCTTCCTCCCCTTCTTCATTCTAAACTCTACCTACATTTCTTCTTTTTCTCTATTCATCCTCCACTTCTTCATTCTAAACTCTACCTACATTTCTTCTTTTTCTCTATTCATCCTCCACTTCTTCATTCTAAACTCTACCTACATTTCTTCTTTTTCTTTTTTCTTCCTCCCCTTCTTCATTCTAAACTCTACCTACATTTCTTCTTTTTCTCTATTCATCCTCCACTTCTTCATTCTAAACTCTACCTACATTTCTTCTTTTTCTTTTTTCTTCCTCCCCTTCTTCATTCTAAACTCTACCTACATTTCTTCTTTTTCTCTATTCATCCTCCACTTCTTTCTAAACTCTACCTACATTTCTTCTTTTTCTCTATTCTTCCTCCACTTCTTTTTTTCTACTCTTCCTCATTTCTTCTTTTTCTCTACTCTTCCTCCACTTCCTTTTCTCTACGCTTCCTCCACTTCTTTTTTTTCTACTTTTCCTCCATTCCTTCTTTTTCTCTACTCTTCCTTCACTTCTTTTTTTCTACTCTTCCTCCATTCCTTCTTTTTCTCTACTCTTCCTTCACTTCTTTTTTTCTACTCTTCCTTCACTTCTTTTTTTTCTCTACTCTTCCTTCATTTCTTCTTTTTCTCTACTCTTCCTCCACTTCCTTTTCGCTCTTCTTTCCCCACTTTTTTCTTCTCTACATCTCCTTTGTTTCTTCCTTTTCTCTACTCTTCCTCCACTCCTTTTTCTATACTCTTCCTTCACTTCTTTTTTCTCTACTCTTCCTCCACTTCTTCTTTTATTTTATTCTTTCTCCACTTCCATTTCTCTACATCTCCCCCGTTTCTTTCGTCTAGTTTCTGTTGCTTTCATTGTTCTTCTCATCCTCCCTTTGCTTTTGCCTCTTCCATATTATCCTCTTTCCTCATTTAATATTTACTGATTTTATTACTCCTGTCATTTTCCTATTTCTCATTAATTTCGTATTTCAGATTACCCTCTCTTCCTCTACATTTCTTTTTTCTTTGCTCGTTTCTCTCTCAGTTATTATCCGTTCACTGTAACTCTCTCTTTTCTCATTTTCTTTATTTGTTTTCTTATTTTTTATCGTCACCATCCTCTGTGTTTCTTTAAATCCTATTCCATTGTTTTTCCATGGTGGATTTTAACTCCCGTCCTTTATTCTCTATTTTCTCCTCATTTTCTTAAGATATATCGTTCTTTTATTATTTCATCTCTCGTCATTTCATTTGCATAATCCTCTTCTCTTCTTCTACATGTTCCGTCCTATTGTGATAAAATAATTTCTTTCTGAAATCAGTCTCTCTCTCTCTCTCTCTCTCTCTCTCTCTCTCTCTCTCTCGTCATCGAATTAGTTACTTGCCATTTTCATATTCCTAACACTGATCTTCTCTCTCTCTCTCTCTCTCTCTCTCTCTCTCTCTCTCTCTCTCTCTCTCTCTCTCTCTCTCTCTCTCTCTCTCTCTCTCTCTTTTGATCTCTTTTACTTTTTCGATAAAGCCTTTGACTATTTGTCCTTTCCAATGTCAATTTACCGTCCTACAGAAATCCTTCTCGTTACGATGCTCCTTTCTCTTACGTAATCCCTCATCCTTTATCTTTAAAGAATTGGTCTTATTACCTAACTTTTCTCCGCTTCCCCTCCCTCACCCTCGCATGGTAAAAGAAACAGAAACATTTAATTGGAATTTCTACCCAAGCTCTATTTATTTGTTTTTTCTTCAGGTTGAAAATCTCGAATTTCCCGGAAATATATACTTATCTTTTCTCATATGTAATTTTGCAGGCTATGGATTTTTTTTTATTATTCATACATAAATGTGAATACAAACACACACCACACACACACACACACACAAATATATATATATATATATATATATATATATATATATATATATATATATATATATATATATATATAGATAGATAGATAGGTATGTATATATATATATATATATATATATATATATATATATATATATATATATATATATGTATATATATATATATATATATATATATATATATATATATATATATATATATATATATATTTCTATATATGCATATATATATATATATATATATATATATATTCAAATAAGCCACATATTTTTTATACATTAATGTCAGGATTCTCTTAACAACCTCAGGATCAGAGCCCCAGGCGAAATCACACAAAGACAAGAGCTTGTGACTGTCTGGGAGTCGAACCCTGGTCCGGCAAACTTGTAGCGACAGTGACTACCACGTGGCCAAGTGTGCAAATGCGCAAAAAATTATTATATATATATATATATATATATATATATATATATATATATATATATATATATACATACTGTATACTGTATATATATACATATATATATATATATATATATATATATATATATATATATATATATACTTATACGTACATACATACATATGTTTATGTAAAAAGATATATACTGTATATGCGCGTGTGTCTGCGTAAAATTCACAGGGACATGTGATACTCAGATGCAAAAGAACCACAGGGAAACTGAAAAGTAAACTGCCTAGTTTCGTCTTCGACCTCTTCAAGAGGAGTGATTTATTGAGATATTTTTGTTTTCAATATATATGGCACCGTGAGATTACAAACATACATACAGACGTTTGTAAGAAAAAATATATCAGAAAAGCATGCAGGCTACGAGGTTCCCTGCTCTCATGTGCTTTCTTTGCT
>NC_090725.1:206058637-206061137 GCF_036898095.1 Palaemon carinicauda | reverse complement strand
GTCATCTCTATCTTGTTCTTTTGATTCAATACTTCTCCATTCATCACGCTTCATAGTCCTCAATCATTTAGTGCTGGGTCTTCCAACTCTTCTAGTGCCTTGTGTACACCAGTTAAAAGTTTGGTGAACTAATCTCTCTTGGAGAGTGCGAAGAACATGTTGTGACGAGCCGAGAGAGGGTTGTGAACTCAAAGGCAGGATGCAATCAACTGAGTTGTATTATTAAAGAACAGTCTCCTCTATATACAAAACCTCAAGGCAACAGGAAAATACATGTTCGAGAAATGACAATGTTACATAGGAGAAAAGCAGACATGAATTTTCATGTTCGTTTTAGTGCGAGGGAAGAGCGAAGATACAAGCATAATATATACAAAAGGAATTATGTACAATTGTGTGACACACGGTTGGTACATGGCTCCCCCCCTAAAAATGACATACTGTACAAGTTAAATAGGTGCCCTGAATCTGGAGAGGTAGTAGTAAAAACTGCGCCGATTAGCAGCAGTGAGTGGCATTAGAAGTTGTTGGTTAGGGTGCGAGCGAGTGGTGGATGATGGGTGGCTGTGTAGCAGCTCCGGCTCGTCACGGGGTAGGCGAGTGTGTCCTACGGCATTCATAGGCGTGTGTGTCCTACGGCATTCATAGGTGTGTCCTACGGCATTCATAGGTGTGTCCTACGGCATTCATAGGCGAGTGTGTCCTACGGCATTCATAGGCGTGTGTCCTACGGCATTCATAGGCGTGTCCTATGGCATTCATAGGCCTACGGCGTTCATAGGCGTGTATGTCCTACGGCATTCATAGGCGTGTATGTCCTATGGCATTCATGTCAGCTTCGGTTGAAGTTGAATAGGTGTCCTCTTCGTCACGAGTGGAGGCGTTGACGGAGGTTTTGAAGGTCATGAAGTGGCTGTCCATAAGGGCGTCGGCTTTGGTCATCAATTCCTTTATGGGTAAACTATCGACATCGGGTATGGCAGCGCGTACAGGTTCGGGTAAACGGCGTATCCAAAGGGCACGAAGTAGGTTCACCTCACGAGGAGAGCCGTCTGCGGCAGGTTGAAGGCGAGCCATACTGGTCATTTCCCTGAGGGCAAGCGAAGCCCTTTGGTCCCCAATGGTTGTTGCGAGAGCTGAAAAAGCTTTGCTATACGGGCGGCTGGCGACGGCGAGTACTGCTGCAGAAGGTATGTTTTGAGGGTGTCATACGCTATTGGGGTGTCTCCTTGTTCACAAAGCCAGTCGGATATTTCTGGGAAGGTGTCCTCAGGTATCGCCGTGAGAACATAATCTGCTTTGGTGGTTGAGCGAGTCACGCCCCTGATGCGAAACTGGACTTTTGCGCACTGAAACCAAGCAAACGGCTCTCCGCTGGCAAACGATGAAATTTTGAATGGAGCGGCCGCAGCACCAACTGCCGTAGAGTCCGCCATAGTACCAACGATGGAGGGGCGAGGGGGTGGGGGTGGAAGGCGGTGGGAGCGAGTCGACTTCCGGGGTCACCAATGTGACGAGCCGAGAGAGGGTTGTGAACTCAAAGGCAGGATGCAATCAACTGAGTTGTATTATTAAAGAACACTCTCCTTTATATACAAAACCTCAAGGCAACAGGAAAATATGTGTTCGAGAAATGACAATGTTACATAGGAGAAAAGCAGACATGAATTTTCATGTTCGTTTTAGTGCGAGGGAAGAGCGAAGATACAAGCATAATATATACAAAAGGAATTATGTACAATTGTGTGACACACGGTTGGTACAATGTCCAAACCATCTCCATCTAATCCCCACAATGATCTCATCCTCATATGGCACTAAGATAATCTTTCTTATAGTTTCATTCATAATCCTGTGCTGCCATTTATTAGATAATATTCTTTTGAGGTCTTTATTCTCAAATCTGCTAAATCTGTTGGAGATTGTGTCGTTGTCATACCACGACTCATGTCCATTCAGTGACACATCTGACTAGATTGATATATAGCTTGACCTTTTTATGTAATTTCAGATTTCATTTCCAAAATGTACCTAACATAACCATTGTCTAACTTTTTTTTCAATCTTTCACTAAACTCCAATTCATATGACCCTGTATTGAATATCACAGTTATAGAATAATTTAATTGATTATACCTTATTAGTCCTTTCTCCTTCCAATGATATTTCATCTTCCATTGCATACTCCGTTCTCATCATCTTTTTCTTTCTTCTATTTATCTTGAGTCTAACCTCCTGTGATATTTCATGCTTTCCGCCATGCAAGCATTGCAAATCATTTGGTGTTCTACTAACCAGTCTGCTAATAGTGCTAACCATGACAGCACTATGAGCATACTCTAGGTCTGCTAATTTCCTATTACCAATTCAGTCCAGTCTTGTTCTACGCATTGCAAAATCCATGAAGAGAATAATAAATCATAGAGTACTCTGCTGCTCACTGGAAAATCCTTTGATAGGACTCCTCGAGCATTAACTTATCACTTGCTATGCTCATGGA
>NC_090725.1:206031137-206053637 GCF_036898095.1 Palaemon carinicauda | reverse complement strand
TTCTTTTTCTCATTTTTTTTTTCCTATTCTTTATGTTTCGCCATCTAGGTGCTGTTTCAGATGTAGGTGGCCCCCCTTCACCCCACCATCATAGTCGTACATTGGTGTCATTTGTCGAAGATATTCAACTACAAAAATATGAAAATTATCAACGCTGGTATTGTAACTGCACTGGGCTTAGATTTATATATATATGACCTCTTAATGATAAAAGATATCTATATAAACGGAGGTTATGTGCACAAAGATTTGCCTCAAGTAAGAAATTCTCTAATAGGAAATAATTATTTATAAAGTAATTTCTGTTTAGAAACGCCCTTTAACCATATTAACCATATTGCCCTACTAGTTTATAAACAGGCCAATAAAGACGGATCTGTCAGTGAGCAGAGACCATCGTGAACCCAGAAATCTCCCTATGAATAGTTCCTTATAAAGGAAGACTTCCACGTTAACTCCTATTTCAAAGTGTAGCATCTGTGGCTGAAGTTATTACTCTGAGACCTTGCAGAAGTTGCAGCGCGTGACATATAAACAGGCCCACTATACACCTCTCTGTTAAGCTGACATATTGTTATGGCACACTTTGTATCACACCGCCTCATTTCTTCCTTTCTTTGCTTGTCACTTTT
Organism: Palaemon carinicauda; assembly: GCF_036898095.1. Lineage (NCBI taxonomy): Eukaryota > Metazoa > Arthropoda > Malacostraca > Decapoda > Palaemonidae > Palaemon > Palaemon carinicauda. The sequence continues at coordinate 206,053,005 of NC_090725.1, read as the reverse complement.
TAGGAGAAACGTATTCGAATGTTCTATCATTCTTATTGTTCCAACTTTTTCGCCCTTTCCAAAAAATGTTTATTCTACTATATTTCAAATGATATAGGTTGAAATTTCTTTTTCGTGAGAAAGGCTTTCATGACTTGCAACGTCATGATTCTTCCACTAGATGCAATTTGTGTGATTGGAATTTACTGGATATATCAGTTCAAGGAACTATCCTTTTATATTTATTTTGCTTTGACATCCTTTCCATAAATTTCCATCAATCTATTAACTTGGCTTTTCATTTGCTTTGAAAATTACGTCAATATTCATTTTCTTCGTGTAACGCTAACTTGCATGATTATGTTCCTATTAAAAAATTAAGTATTTTTTTAACATAACTATACTGTTAAATATTTGCTTTAAAAAGATGGTAAATGCCTGGCAACCTTAATTCCGGATTTTTAGTTTTAAAACCGGATATATTGGCTTTAATGGAATGATATTACGGTCACCAACACATAAAAGATAATAACAAATTAAGGCAAAATTACGGTCGACTGTATTTTTCTGAAATATGGATGAGAACAGTATATTTATACGGAAAATATCCGATAAAAATACCGTTTTTTTTTTTTTAAACTCTGTACCTAGTACTTGAAGGTAGAGTGGATAATCATAATTATATTGATAACGTGCATACTTATGTGACATGTTCAAGAAATTTCAATAAGTTTATCTATTTATGTATGGTCCAGATAAACACAGTATTATGCAAAAAAGAGTATTGTTAATTATAACTTAAATGTTTTGAGAAATTACTATGATGTTAAGTTACCGATAGAATTATGTTTCCACTTAATACAAACTAGAAGTCTTCTGTCATTTCATTTCATCGTGACATCTTGTTCTTTATTAATTATATAATTTTCTTATGATGGCCGATGGTGTCTTCCCCAATGACGTAAAACAATGAAGCTACTCTCTTTGGTTATCTCTCTAATCATTTTGTGTGAAGATATGCAGATGCATTGCCATGGATAAGGTGGCAGTGACTTGGAAAATAATAGAATGTAGATATTCCTTAATATTATTGTTTTAATTGAGGAACTGTCTTCTAGATTTACGTATCAAGATTTTAAAATGTGTCGAAGCTTGTTATAAAAGGGATAATAGAATATACGGTACATTGCGTCACTAATCTATTAAACTGTTTATTTATTAACGATAGGGGACACTTCTTTGGTTTTTCTTTTGTTTGAATTGAAATTTTGACCCTTCGTTGCTTTTCATTTTCTTTGTCGGGGAATTTCAATCAAACTGAGGTATTACTGTAAGTCAAAGACTTCCAATTAAAAGTGATTAGTTAGTGTATTGGCTCCCTTGCCTTTTCCCATTTGATTTTAATCTATTTAATTTCTCTCGATATTTTTTATCCTCGTAATTTTCTCTTTCAATCATCTTTGAGTATCTCAGGTGGTTAACATGTTTAATTTCGTCAGCAGTTTTCTAAAAATTTATGCAATATTGTTTTCTATCCGGCTTTCGAATAGCGATTATTCGTCCATTGTAATGCTTTAGCAACACAGATGAAATTTAACGAAGAAGAAATACAAAACTAATTCATGAACATTTCCATATTTTAGGATGGTTGAAAATTCTTCTTCTGACCTGGTTTTCATAATTTTTTACCTCTATTTTGATCTATTTTATGTTTTACTATTTCGAAAGGTAAAATAATGTTTTATCCAGTTATTTAAAACAAAATGTTTATCTAAAATTTATTCTATTTTAATTTCTTTATTTTACATTCTAAAAAGAAGCGTCGTTACGATTCTCTCTCTCTCTCTCTCTCTCTCTCTCTCTCTCTCTCTCTCTCTCTCTCTCTCTCTCTCTCTCTCTCTCTCTCTCTCTCTCTCTCTCTCCATGATATTTGAATTCTTTTAAAAACACATGTGTTGAAACATCAAAGAAGAATAAATACACATTGTACTCCGTTTCAAACCGCCGTAATCTGATTTTTCCTTTCTTCTTCTATACTCCCCAGCAGTTTGATTTCTTCGCTTGCCAACACATGAAATCATTGGCACCACTTTCTAAAGCATTTATGTCCTTTTCAATTCATCTCGTGAGAGAATCTGAAAGTGAAATAAACGTTCATCCATCACTGTTGATATAACGTTTTCGAGAAGAATAACATAAGAGGGGGAATTTGAGAAAAGCAATTTCTTGTACACAAAATGTTTCGTTCTATCTTCGAAAATTTAACAATCGTCGACAACACGAGAAATCACCATGTCTGATTTCACTTCCTTATATTTAAAAAATAATGATGTTACAGAAATTGTAGAATTTTTGTCTTTTATAATCTTATTACGATCGGTGGATATATTCATGGCATATTTACCTTCTAGCGGGTTCTTGTAGAAATAATGGAGATAAAAAAACTTTCATTATGTCTTTTATGTGTTTTTAAGATAAATTTACTAATCCTTTAAAGGCTGAAGTACCCTTTACCGGTAAATAAATGTGAAAAAAAAAATCATTACTTCGAAAAACAGTACCAAACCAATTGCTGAGCTCCACTTACCTTTTTTTTTTTCTTTTTTTATTTGGTCACGAAACTTTTTTCATAAGATTTTTCAATCATTAAAGGAAATTTTCCCTTAAGCAAAGTTCAATTTAAGTGCTATAATATATGTAAAGTATGTAAAAAATATGCATTAACATTACAGTTTATATTAAGTTTACAATTAACACATAAAACACAAATTAGATTGAAAAACGACTAGTTAGTAGTTACTAACTTACTAAGGTGCCTTAAAGTTGACTGTACAACAGGAAATAAAAATTTACAAGTAAAGTGAAAAAAAAGATAGCATTACCAAAGAACCAAAAACACTAACAGTGGATCGAAATAAATAAGCATAGCGTAAAAGAAAACAATATATCCTCAAATTTACTGTACAACAGCACCACAAACATACAGTAGAAAAACATTTGCAAGTACAGTACAAAATCATCAAATTAACCATACTGCAGCAACACAAACACACCGAGGAGATCAAACTATTCAGGTACAGTAAAAAGATTTCAAATGACTGTTCTAATGCACATACACATACAGGAGATAAAAATATTCAAGTACAATAATAAACATTAGACTGACCCTACTAAGGCATAAACATATACAGCAAATAGAAATTTTCAAGTACAGTAAAAAACTATTAAAAAGTTGTATTGTATTAAAGCATAAACACATACATAAGATCAAAATATACAAGAACAGCACCATAAAAGTGACATTATACAAAAAAATAAATACCCGAGGCATGCCTTACCAAAAAGGAGAGATCACGTACTTTTCAGTGCTAGTATCACCTCTGCTATGAGGATGGGGAACTAGGACAAGAATCGACCCTACCATCTGGAAAGGAATGGAAAGGGATAAAGCAGTTCCTGGTATCATAAGCAAATGGACACTTATCAGGCAGTGCACATCCAGCACATAAAGTGGATCTCTTTCTTCCTGGAACACAGCTTACAAGTCTGCCTGTTGGGAACATAAACTGACATATGCTACTCGTTAGTGTTATACCACTGGGTTTTATGCGGTATGGAAGCTTTCTGTCTCCTCTGTGTCACTAGTATTTCCTTCCACTACAAAGAGAGACACATTACCAATTTTGCCGAAGTCTTCTGGCTTCTTGCAACATACGAGATGTCAATCTAGGAGGTATTGCGGGGCATGGTCTTTTCATTAAAGGCTTTACAGTCTCTCTTATACAAAGACCAGGCATTGCAAATCCAGTAGTCCTGGAGGTTCCAAATGAGCCTGATGTACCAACATCTTGCCCACGTAGGAACCTTGCAGAAGTGGATAAGCATGTCACTCTTGTCAATCCACTCATTTCCCAATTGTACTCCCTGATGACCCTAATACAGAGAACCTGCATCTTCTTGTTCTGCTACTTATCATAACAAATCACTGACTTCATTGGTGCAACCCAGCACCTGATGAAAGGACAGTGACAACACTGTCATCCTTTAGCATATGAAAGATCCCTCGGAACAGTAAACATCATGATACCCTGTCGGAATAGCCTTCTTATCCATTTCTTTGACAGATGTGATTGGAGGATAACCAATATTTTTGTTACTGGCAGTGCCCCCATATCTGCAATCAAACTGGTCCTTGAGGTACTCCATGAGACATATTGTTACGCCAATTGTACACATAGATAGCATGTGGTTTATTCAGTGTGTTGACAAGGGGGTTAAATATCTTATTGATGACCTGCAAGGTAGAATACTCCACTGAGACTCATGTAGGGTGGTTAAAGAATGTAGTTTCTCTCTGGTAGAGGAGCACGTTATGAATTATGAATGAAACCGTCAATGCCAGCCCTACAGAACAACTTTTATCTGGCTTGTCCAGCTTATTCTAAATGTACTGTCATAAGGATCCGGCCTTCATCGCTTTGCAGACCACCATGACTTCATCAAGCGACTGCATCAGTGTCTGAGCCACCTTCACAAACTCTGGTCATAGTATTGAAGAGTGGCCGAATCTTGAAGAATCAGTCAATTGTAGCCTGGCCATTACCTTTATTGTTGAAATGCATCAGGGATTGTATCAGCTGGATCATTTTAGACAACATTACATTAGCTACTTGTTGCATCCATTGTGATCAGTAATCCTTGATGCTAGGCATATGTACGATGCCCATGTAAATGATGCTAATGAACACTAACATTCCAGGAATGCCACTTGGAAAGGTAATGTCAGCATCTTTCTGCCTTGCAATGAGGGTTTTCAGGTAAATAGTGTCCTTTAAAACATAATAGGAAGCTCTGGGTATACTTGTATAGGGAACAGCTGGTTACTGGGGAATAGTGAACAAAGTCAAGTACCTCAAGGTGGCTGACGTCATCCTCCTTTCAAACCCAGTCCTTAAATTTGTAACCAGTTCTCTCCACCATCCTCAATTGTGGTGCCGGGGTGTCTCCTTCATCCTTGGAATGGGTGTCCAATTCTGGGAGGTTCTCTGGCCTCACACAGATCACAAAAGTTGTTGAAAGAAGTCAAGGTAAGTTGTATCAAAATACAAATTATGCAGGCTATGTCTATAAACACATATAGCAACTTTATGACGGCTAATCTTTCAGTTAGCGATAGAAATCAGCCATTTCAATTCACCAGGTGAAGGTTCGGGTACAGCTCCTCCTCATTTATATCCATGTCGAAACTGGATTCGATGTTTTAATCATTAATAGTTTCTAGGTCATCATTGACTTCAATCTGACTCTTTATAGCCGTAATTATGGGACACCTTCTTGGGCTTGGCACCATTGGTTTAATAAAAACATGTACTTTGAAGCGAAAAAAACAACAAAACATTCGTTACAGTTATTATTGCTATACTGAAAGTGAACAGGAAAGCAATATATATCACTAGATTGGCATAACTCAGCAAATCCTTCAGCATATTTACTATAAAACCAGCAGTAATTCAATGCAAATATGTCCCATGTAACACACAATGCTAATTAAGCCCTGTATAAAAACATCAATTACATAATAAATATGCATTACAGCTCAATATATATATATATATATATATATATATATATATATATATATATATATATATATATATATATATATATAAATATATATATATATATATATATATATATATATATACTGTATACATATGAATATATATATACATATTTATATATATATATATATATATATATATATATATATATATATATATATATATGTATATGTATATATACATATATACATATATATACATATATATATATATACATATATATATATATAAATATATATATATGTATATATATATATATATATATATATATATATATGTGTGTGTGTGTGTATGTATATATATATATATATATATATATATATATATATATATATATATATATATATATATATATATATACATATATATATTCATATCACTATGCTAGTTTAACATGAAAAAATTCAAAATATTTCAACTATATCAAATCAAAGATTCAATGTATATGTGCACTATGTGGCATATAATAAAGCCCCATAGTGAAAGTACATATCTTCCTAAATTTTGCTAAAATCCACATTTTTATAACAGAAAATTCAATACAAAGCTAGCATAACATAACAACAGTTGTAAAACATATCCAAAATGATAATCTATAATTCAATATAAATGTGCATAATATAGCCTCCAATGAAGCCATATGTACTAAGTGGATATATCCCTATTTTTTTTTTTAAAGTGACACTTTTGCAGTAAGAAAAATACTCAACAAAGCACCATATATCTCAAAAGATTTCACTATACTGATCTATGATTTAAAATGAATGTGCAGCGCGTGGCTCACAATGAAGGCCCATATACAAAATGTATAAGTTATCAATATGAAAATAACACTCATAATAAACGGACACTACGTCCTATAATTTATTGTAAATGCGCACAATGTATGCCACAATGAAGGCCAATTGTTTCCTCAAGTTTGGACAGGTCAGCCCCTCAGGGACTAGTGTTGTTTCTTGTACTCCGGTTGGCTCAGCCCACCAGGGACTGGCCTGGTTTCTCATAGACCAGAAATAAATTCCTTGTGGGATTTAGACCATGTGTACGAGGTTACTTCTGTTATATGATTTTGTGTTTCATACAAACAGGAAACACAATCATTTAGCTATACTTTGTTAAGTTTACATACATTTGCCATAATCAAAGGTAGTGTAAGCTGACAGAAAGCATGATAAATTTTCGGCAGATGTTTGTGCTAGAAGGGTTAAGCATACACTAACTCCCATTGCCTTTGTTTCCTTATAGCACGATCTAATTCACCAAGTAGAGACTTGCAGTGTACCCCTATTGACTGAAACCAAAAGGCATAATGTATGTCATATAGGTTGCATTCATTACACTTGTAAAAATGGCGAAAACTGCATCCCGTATCGGCTACTTGCCCGCTAAAAGTTCAAGTCATTAGAAAACATATTTCCATTAACGTTAGCACTGATTGAATTTAAATGTTTTGTGCTTAAAACCATAAAATATTTTGCTTTCACTAATGCAGAAGGCAATTTGAAGTAAACTAATAAGTCGAAGTACGATACTTGTTGCTGTTTGACAGAACTTAGTTTAATTGATAATTGTTTATTTACACTATCTCTATTAAGTAATAAATAGAAAGATAGCACCGAAAAAGTTTCATCACACAAAGAATTCAGAGTTCATTTATTTTTCATGGTAATATTTTACACTAAATAAAATAGATAAATGATGTTTGTAAGTTACCTATCAAATTAAGTTTGAGAAGTTGAATAATTCTGTTCATAAACGAAAATATCTTTAACTTTCAGAAATATTTTGTAAAATAAACCTAAATGTGTGAGAGGGGAAAAATAATTTCCATCCTGTGACAAGAATTCCGTACTTAGGAAAAAATTCATATAACAATTTTTTTCAGAATAGATCATATTGTAGTAAAACTAGTGAGTATGGAACGACAATTGCACCTTATATTATACAAATTGATTGTTCATAATTACAAAGATGTAATCACAGAGAGACCAGCATGATTCTGCAAACATATAAAAAGGTATTACCACGTACAGCCTGTTACTTCGACATACCAACTATTAAAACACCCAGTTATATAAGAAAAGGATATCACTGATATCGTTTTCAATATCAACATTGATACCACGTCACCGAATAATTATTGATACCAGATTCTTATCCTGTCCATTAATGGACATCTATATTATTATTTCCAATATACAGCTAAATTGGAGATAAAATATAAATTTGAAAAAGGGTAATGAGAGCATGGCTTTATGGAAGAAAGTGATATAATGATCTATTGAAAAAGAATAAGTTACAGGTCCTGCCATTCTTTCTTGTTTTAACATGTTACTGTCGTCCCATTTATTTCTCATCTGTTTTGCTTTTTAAGGAATTATTTAGTTTTCATGAAATAAGAAAAGAAATTTCATACCACTTACAATACAAATGGTATAATAGAGTAAATCAATTTATCGTTGAGAAACCTGGGGCAACAGTATCTATACCCAGTTTTGGCTCAAAAGATTCAAGCTGTCTGTCTCCTTTCCTAGTTTATTTAGATATGTTGAGGTTAGTAATTAATTCAATGTCATGAATACTTTCTAATGCGCTCGCGATTATAGATTTAAATATATCACTTCATTTCTTTCTCTTTTTTCTCTTTCTTCATGTGAGTATTCTTCTCAATTCATCAGTGATCATGAAATGCCTCAAAAGTTGACACATATCAAGTCTCTTAATGTTTCATTGTCGATCTGGCATAACCTGACAACTTAATATGGTATCTTTCTCAGAAAGCAAGATACTTTGCCTCTTGATGTGAAAGAACTTTGCACTATCGTTCAAGATTAGTTTTAAAATTTTCATATGCGTAAAAGATTGGTTTGTCTATCGACATATATAAAAACATTCCCAGTTGAGAACCTACTTAACGCTAAAGTAGTGAAAGTAGTAGAAAAAATGTGGCAGCAGTCTCGAAGTAAGAAGCGAGGTAGGAGGAAAGATAGAAGGATAAAAAGTGTTCAGATAGGAACTGGAAGGTTCTACATAGACCCTTTAGTAATGACCAAGGTGACAACAGCAAACTTCGTGTAACTAATACTATCCAATTAGAGATAAGAAATTCCACATATTTATCTGCTCATTTGCTTTTGTAATGCAAATTTAGAAATTGTAAAGACGTCATAGACTTCCGTTATTTTAGTTTCTGTGGCACTTTTTTCCCTATTATTTCTGTGTTTAAGCAGTTTTCTTAGAAAGTACAAGCTTCTTTTTAGTTTTGTGTAGAAGTGTAATCATTCATTACGATAGTAGTGCATCAGGAAGGCATGATAATGGTGTTTAGACATTTATTACAATGCGTGAGAGGGCTGTTAGGTGATATCTGAGAGGCGAGGTAAATGTAACTAACATTATTTCAACAGATCATGGGTTTATATACAAGCCTTTCCAAGCAGGAACGTCACAAAGATTCAAGCAGTATCATTCATGAACAGGCTGGTTTAAACAGGTTGTTATCAGTGCAATGGTGAGTCGTATATCCAAAAAACAGAAATACTGTTAAAGTGTACGAGCAATTGAGATGCATTGTAGGTGGGTCATATTGCTGGAGATACGCAGGTTTAAGGCGATCAATGAAGACCCAGTCTACCTTGCCACAAATGTTAAGTAAGAATACCTTCTTTGTTTGACGGATCACGAGTAAAGGGCCTGTGTAAAGGGGCGTTAGCATAGGTTTGCTGATGTAGTTGCTCAGGAAAACGTGCACTGCCTTATGCAAATCTGTCGATATGTGTCGCTTTGCTGGGGGTTTGTAAGTCTGGCAACATTGAGTAAATTTTCCTACAACATGTCGTAGGTGCTAGAGATTGTCGGAGAAGGTTGTTGCTGGGAAAAATTGGGTAATGATGTGCCACGAGGACCCAAGAAAGCTAAGTAAGCCAGTTGGAGTCATTGCATTAGGACATCAAAGCTGCTTTGATGGTCGGCGGCATGGGGAAGTTCTAAATGGCTGCTACCCTCTAAGGGGATGGGCTGGACGCCTTCAGGAGTGATGCGATGCCCTAAGAATGATACTTCGCTGGCGGCAAAAGTACACTTCTCCTAAAGGACTACAAGGCCGTTCTGTTTTAGGAGATCGCACAAGATGCATAGGTGATGGAGGTGTTCCTCTTTGGAGGAAGAGAACACAAGTGTGTCGTCCACGTAACATACACAGAAGGGAAGGTCCTGTAAGATGCCCTCCGTTTATCGTTAAGAAGTGGCAACAGCATTACAAGGGCCGAAGCAGGAGTAATGGAAGGTGTATATACCAAAGGGCATGGTTATGGTGGTCTTGGGGATGTCTTCTAGGTTAATGGGAACTTTATAATATCCTTTTAGGAAGTCAAGCGTGGAGAAAACCTTTTCTCTGTGCAAGTAGGAAGTCACATCGGAGATGATAGAGAGGGGTTAGTGATCAGGTTCTATCTGCATGTTTAGACAGTTGTAATCCCCACAAAGGGGTAGGGAGCCACCCTTCTTCAGGCCATTTTTTTCCATTTTGGAGAATGTTTGTTTGGCAGCTGCCAAACCATCCTATGCCAGACGCCTGAATCTGGTGAACACTAGGGGCCTCGTCATATTGATAAGTTGATAAATACTGTGTTTGGTGGAAACCGTGTGTGTTTGGTGAAGTTCTGGACAGAAGACTTCAGGGTACGATATGAGGATGCGTGTGTAGGCATCTGTGGGTGTGCTGATTTGGAGAGCATGGTCGGAGGGGCTTGGTTGGAGAGGTTACGATGAGTAAGTCTGTGTTTACCTACATTATATAAAAAGAAAAGATCAGTGACATGGGAGGCCACTGCCACAAGCGATGGCCTACTTACATGTTTTTTTGGCCACTGATAACCGTTCGGACATTTCTTCCCAGCAACCCCGTATCTGGTGTGGTAGTAGCATAACGGCAGTCAATGGGTGTCAGTAAGTGATTTTAGAGGTCGTTGGTTTGGGTGTAAGTGCTGAGTGCTAGGTGGCATTTTGACTTCTGCGGCACGTCACAGGGTCGCCATCTGTGTCATACTGCATACATGTAAGCTTCAGTCGATGTTGAATAGTTGTCCAATTCCTTAGGAGTAGAGGTGTTGATGGAGATCTTGAAGTTGCTGAAATGATTGTCGATAAGGGCGTCGAATTTGGTTATCAGGTCCTTCATGAGCAAAATACCAACATCGGGTGTGGTAGCGAGTACAGGTTTAGGTGGGTGTCATACCCAAAGGGTACGAAGTAGGTTCACCTCACGAGAAGAACCGTCTGCTGTGGACTGTTGGCAAGCAATGCTGGTCATTTCCCTGAGTGCATGTGAAGCCTTTTGGTCCCACAGTGGTTGTTGAGAAAAATTTTGGCTATCCAGGTTGCTGGTAATGGCAAATACTGTTCCAGAAAGTATGTTTTAAGGGCGTCATACACACTCTTGGTCACAAAGACAATCGGAGATTTCCGGGAAAGTTTCCTCCAGGATCGCCGCGAGAACATAGTCTGCTTTGATGCTTGACTGAGTCATGGCCTTGATGCAAAATTGAGCTAAGGCACGAAGGGCGGCAGTATCATTGAGGCAGCATGTGTCGAAGTTGTACGTTCGGTGGGCGGCCTCTTCAAACAGTAAGGCACGACAGTGAGGGGGAAGGCAGGAGGGAGAAATTCCTATCGTGGTCTCCAACTGTGCTAGAATGCCATCATGTGATAACTGAGAGGCAAGGTGAATGCAACTAACTTTATTTCAACGGATTTTGGGTTTATAAGCAAGCCAGTCCAAGCAAGAACGACACAAAAATTCAAACAGAATCATTCATGAACACGCAGATTTAAACATGTTGTTATCAGTGCGGGCTGAGCTATATATACAACAAATAGAAATGCCGTTACAGTTTATGAATGTGTGGGAAACACGTGCAGTACAACAGTGAGCTAAGGAGGATGATACATTATTTGCATGTGGGTACATAGTGTCCTAACCCTTGCATTTTGGACAAAATAGACAAGTTAGGTTTGGTGTTCAGATATAGTCCAAGTCACAGCAAAAATCACCTTTATATATTAAAGATCAAATATCTAGCTGTATATATATATATATATATATATATATATATATATATATATATATATATTTATATATATATATATATATATATATATATATGATTTTGCACATTTATATTCATTTTTTGTATTCGTATAAGCATATATTATACACCTCTTGATATCTGAATTCTCTCTACCTCGGGATCAGAGACCCAAGGGGGAATCAACTTAATGATGATAGAGAATTGAAAGTGGGCCAAAGAAACTGAGGTCCCATTGACTTATCCACTCTTTATGGCTGAGTGCCTAAGTCAATGGAACCTCAGTTTCTTGGGCCCGGGTTCGAATCCCTGGCCACCCAGAAGCTGTTATAATTAAGTTGATTCCCCCTTGAGTCTCTGTTCCCGAGGTAGAGAGAATCCAAATATTGAGAGATGTATAGTATATGGCTAATATGTATATATATATATATATATATATATATATATATATATATATATATATATATATATATATATTTATATATATAAATATATATATATATATATATATATATATATATATATATGTATATTATATGTATATATACATATATATACAGTATATATATACTGTATATATATATATTTATATATATATATATATATATATATATATATATATATATATATATATATATATATATATATATATATATATATATTCATATACCCTATATATATATTTATATATATATAGATAGATAGATAGATAGATAGATAGATATATATATATATATATATATATATATATATATATATAAATATATATATATATACATATATATATATATATATATATATATATATATATATATATATATATATATATATAAATATATATATATATATATATATATATATATATAAGTTCAGTCACGTTCAGCTGTCCCCGTCCTTCAGTTAGGGGGGAGAGGAGTAGTCATACCTTGATGAGAGGGCGTTGCATGTGCGTGTGTGTGCATATCTAAAAGTAATTTTATCCGTCATTTTTAGCGGGTAGCCTACGGTAGTTTTGAATTATAGAAAAGCGATAATGAACCTTCGTTCTTGGATGATAGCTGGCATAACTTTTGAGGAAAATCAGGTTTAAAAAGAAAAGATACAATTGAAGGATTGTAGTTGAGTTTTCACATACATTAGGTATACGGGTTTGAATTAGTACTCGTAACTATATAAAGTGTGTAATCAAGTTTGCAAAGTAAATCGGTTTTTAATTATGATAAAATTAAAGAAAAATAAGAAATATGCAAGGAAGGAATTTTCCACTAACTACTATTTTCCAGTTACTTTACTGATTGGTCATTTGCAGTACATATATTACAAGTTGGTTTGTCATAGAATGGAGGAACTGCCAGACTTGAAAGGATTAGCGTAAATCTGAGGATACTAATGGGGGTGACTTCAAGATGTACGGAAAGCAATTAGCGGTTCACCTCGATCTGTGATGTATGTTTGGTCGAGGGAATGTGTGAGAGTATTATTAGTTCTACTGTATAAACGTAATGATGATAGAGAAGGCTTAATGACTTTACACAGTGTGCCCTGGATTCTGTATTAAAGAATTTTAATTGAGATATGTAACGCAGGGATTGATAGGATAAAAATCTTGCAGGTTTCTACAAGAAAGAATGGTACATAGAACAAGTGTTAGTAATAAAACTATTATTATTATTATTATTATTATTATTATTATTATTATTATTATTATTATTATTATTATTATTATTATTATTATTAGGAGGAGGAGGAGGAGGAGGAGGAGATCTGACTGATTGCAATAACTACAAAGGACTCATACTTACGTCAGTTGTCATGAAAATATATAGTATGCTTGTTCTAAAGAGATTAGAGAGAAAGGCTGGGAAATGAACAAGCAGGATTTAGAAAACATAGAAGTTAGAATGACCAAATTTTCCTTTTAAGAAATGTTGTACAATAATGTGTAGAATATAGAAATCCACTTTTAATAGCATTTGTGGCCAATTTCATGGAGAGTCTTGCGTTATTATGGAGTTCCTCTTAAATATATAAATTCTATTAAGCCTGTTTATGAGCATAGCAAGTGCAAAGTTAGTATTAGTGGAGTCCTATCAAATGAATTTCCAGTGAACCTTGGAGTACAAATAAGGGTTATGGACGAACCTCTAGAGATTGTTAATGTATATAAGAGCTTAGGAGAGACAGTGTTTCCCCAGGACATGAGACCAAAATTAAAATAAGGATAGGCATGGGACGAAGAGATTTTGGTAAACAAAATGGGATTATGAAAATCAAAATGCCACTCTCTCTAAAAAGTATCTAATCAAATGGTCTTACCAGTAATAACTTAAGCATCAGAAACTTAGAACCTTACTAAAGTCTTAGAACATAGGCTGGTTACAACTCAAAGGGCTGTGGAAAGAATAATCATGGGATTAACACTAAGAGACAGAAACAGAGCAACATAGATACAAAAACAAACTAAAATAGAGGATATTACAACACGTGAGAATAAGAAATAGACACGGGTAATACATATAATAAGAATGACCGATAATAGAGAGCATTAAGAATAACATGGTCCCTAAGAGATTGAAAAAGAGGCAGGGGATGGAAGAGAAGACGATGTATTAAAGAACTAAAAATGTTTGTGGATCTGAACTGGCATAGAAAAACCAAAAACAGATGCAAGTGGAAGGATATGTCAGAGGCCCTTGTACTGCAGAGGACTTGTAGACATTGATGATAATAATGATGGATACTATATATTATCAATAAAAAAAATACATTGATAACGTACCAAGATAACCTAATTAGTTTTTATGCGAGTAAGTATATGATTTCAAAGGAAATAGTTTCCCTATTATTGTACAAGTTGTTACGTAATCACTGTAAAAAAGTAGACGTGACATCGAACAGTCGTAAGTCGAATGTGTCGTATGTGGATGACTACCTGTATACATATTTCTATGCATATGTATGTATCTCTCTCTCTCTCTCTCTCTCTCTCTCTCTCTCTCTCTCTCTCTCTCTCTCTCTCTCTCTCTCTCTCTCTCTCTCTCTCTCTCTTTCTGTACATATACATATATATATATATATATATATATATATATATATATATATATATATATATATATATATATATATTCATATGTATATGTATATATATATATATATATATATACATATACATATATATATATATATATATATATATATATATATATATATATATATATATATATATATATATATATATATATATATACACAGTATATATATATATATATATATATATATATATATATATATATATATATATATATATACATATGTATATATCAATGAATATATATATATATATATATATATATATATATATATATATATATATATATATATATATGTATGTATGTATGTATATAAATACACTTTAGCAATATGTGAGTATATATTTTGATAAATAAAACCGTAATTTTCCGTTATAGTATGTGACTTTTACATCTAGATTTATCTTTTTTTGAGAATTCATAAAGGAGATTTATGATTAATCAATTTATCGACAATAAGTTGATGATGGAAAATAAACTACTTTAGCAAATGTTGAAAACTAACAATAGTTATATCTAAAAGTTATATTGGGGTAGATTTTGAAGTAAGAAGTAGAAACATATACAGTATTATCATAAACATGAATGTGTATTAGAAATATATTGTTGATTATTCTAATTTATAGATCCAAGAAGGAGCCTATTCTGTAATGGTTAATAATTACTTTAGGGATAGATTATAATGAATTAACCTCAAATAACCTCAGATTCCTTCTAAAACACTGTGGTTTAAACATTTATTAACTTAAAATGCAGATATAGTCAAGTAATGTTATAGTTGTAGCTGGCACTCATAGGTATACTAATTCTTTGTAAACAAATTCCATTATCAAATGCAACATGGTTAGGATTAATAAAAAAAACAGCCATCCATACGTGCAAATATTTTTCATGTACATACATCAATATACGTTTTAAAAGCTAGGATTTACAATTGCTTGTATTTCAATGTAAGACCAAAGATATAATAGGCCTATGGTTGGAAGAAGCCCATCGTATTAATATATACTTCATATTTCATGTTAAATTGTGCTCATTGTCGAGTTAAAACCAGCAAATAATAATGTAGTAATTTGAATCTAAAGCATATTTATTTTCATCAAGCATAAAGTTGAACCGACTTCCAACATTGTAATGAATTACTTTTAGTAAATATTACTAAGGAAAAATTACCCCTTGGAAAGTGTCTTTTTCCTTATAGTAGAAAACAAAGGAATTACTGTAAAGCTACATTGTAATCAAAGAGTAAAACTTCGGGCAAGTTTGATTTGTGGCACTAGGAGTTTAGTGAAGTAATTTTTAGTCTAAAGGTAAAACATTTATATGAGAAAAAGCATCAGATAGACATAAAAATATATAATGATGACGTATATTTTGATAAAAACACTTCCATTACAGGAAGCAAGATTGATTAAGAAAAATAAGCTGCAAGCGGAAGAGACTTGATAATCTTCTAAGGTGAGAGTTATATTCATTTGATTCTTTCAAGAATTTTAGCCTAATTCATAAATTTAATTGAAAGACTGTAAACATATTTTTCCCCATTTTGACACATAAGTTTGGCATATGCAATTATTGTGTGATAATAATGATGTAAAAATTTTGGATATCAGAATATGTTAAGGAAAAAGATATAGGCCCAAAGTCTAAAGACTGGTATTGCTGAATTATAAGAAAAAAAATAAATGTCATACTTATGTGATGACGAGAAAACAAAATGCTATTCAATATGACATAATGATATACTTAGGCAATATTATTAACTTGAAAAGCCACATAGTTTCTTGCAATAATGGTACTAAAATTATAAATCATTGGATTCTCCTTCGCATAATTTAGTTAGATTGTCTTCATATGACATTTTCAGTTTAGCGTGTTCATTTTATTTCCCATAAGAAATTAGAATATGGAATTTCAGTTGTTTTTAATTCTGTCGTTAGTGCCTTGTTTTAAAGATTAATTAGGAACATTAAGTTATTATCTATTTAATTGTCTTATCGATGCCGTATCCACTTGATTTATATTAAGTTTGAAATAATGAATGGAGATAATATTGTGGGTGTGAGCCACACTCCTGATAAGGTAGTTTAATTTTTGTTACGCATTGATTTTGCAGGTAAAAAAACTGTGGTAGACCCATTAATTGATGAATAACCGTGAATAGAAATATAGTTTAATGAAAGAAATCTAACTGCCAACTTGTACTATTATACTGTACATTACCTGCTAACATTATATTAAGAGTTGCCCGATTATGTTGTATATTAAAGGTGTAATGGAAACTAGTCATACGTCTTTAATTGCTCTAATTAAAAGACAGTTCATCTGAAGTAAATATGACTCTAAACTAGTGCTCCATATTTGAGATGTAACGAAACAAACCATCACTTCCAAATTGAAGCAGTTGTAAATATATTTTGAAGTAGATTTGATCACAATTAGAAATAATGGTAAAGGATTGCTACATAAGGCGAGCTGAAGAGCCTTTATTACAAGGTTCTCATATGGTATGTCTCATTCTATATTTATTGAGCAATTTATCAGAATTCATGTGTATTTTGTAATCATTTCAAGGTATGGATTAAGTTTTGAATATTTTCTTTTTCTTCAATTATCAATTGCAATTGGATATAATGGCCGTGGCTAGGAGAAGTAAGATTGAAAGAAAGATTTATATAACTTGGATTGGGGTAAGTTTCCCTTGGACTAAGTTAGATTGGAGATTTTACTCAAAGAAGGATCATCTCTCACTTTCGGCGTGATTTTCAAAATTCTACCTAGTGCTTCCAGACTAGCCATCGCGGTTGTGCTTATGCATGTGCATAAAACTCAAAGTAACAGATGATTCACAGTTGAAATGAACCCTAAAGGAGAAATGAAATGTCTAGTTTCTGCTCCACGACTTCGTCCAAAGCACTTATATAACGATTCAAATTTTCACAAATATATGATACAGTGTCATCTTTCAGTGTCAGCTACAGTATGTCATCTGGAAATCTTCAGTTGTTAAGATAAGGTCTCCCTGTCTAACTCTCTTCTAACATAAGATTCATCTATTACTTTTCTCTGAAAGGGCTTTCATTAGTGCTGAGGTTTCGACAGAATCAAAAGCTTTTTCATAATATGTAAATTCCATACATAGTAGTTTGTCAAACTTGGTTAATTTTTCCTTTAGCTGGTTAATTACATAGATATGATCAGTTGTTGAACACCCACTTCTAAGGCTTGCCTGCTCTTTTTCTTTAGCCTAATATGATCTTCGTAAATATTTCATATATATATGTATGTATATATATACACATATACATACATATATATATATATATATATATATATATATATATATATATATATATATTTATATATATATATATATATACATATATATATGTATATATATACATATATATATATATATATATATATATATATATATATATATATGCCGAAGAACCACAAGGAAAATGAAAATATGAAAGATAAGATTAAGTCCTGACTAGTTTCGTGATACTTCTTTAGAGTACTGACTTAATCTTATAATTCATATTTTCGTTTTCCCTGTAGTTCTTCTGCATATGAGCATCCCTATTCCCTGTGATTTTTACGCATATATATATATATATATATATATATATATATATATATATATATATATATATATATATATATATATATATATATATATATACATACATACATATATATGTATATAAAATTATTGGGAGGCAATTCTCAGGATTTTTGTGGCTCCCTTTTAGTGAATTAGCATAATAATGAAGGACTTCCAAGCTCTATGCATGGAGCAGTCATGTAAATATATGTTTAAATTTCAGCAAGTTTTCGTACTATGAAATCTCCTCCATCTATTATTGTATCAATTATCCGGCCATCTTCTCCAGCAGCTGTATCTCTTTTCGTGCCTTTGAATGCTTTCTTCACTTTCAAACCTTTTATTGGATTTGAGTCTAATTTTTTGTGAGCTAATCTTGCTAAGTATTAAAGAACAAGAAAAAAGGAAAAGTAGCATGGTAATGGCCTGGCAATTGATAGAGGAGATTTAATAGTAGTGAAACTCACTCAAATTTACACCAAATGTCTGCTAGAATGCTCTATACCTACTTCTTGGAAAAACTTTATCATTCATTATACTAATTCACAAAAAGGGAGACAGAAAATCTGAAAATTCTCCGCCCAATAAGTTTATCTCCGTAATATATAAGATATTTACAAAGATCACATTAGTTCGAATAGAAAGACAGTTGGACTTTAATCAACCAAGAGAACAAGTAGGATTTATAAGCAGGTGTTCCACAACTTACCATATGCATATAATTAACCAGCTAATGTAAAAATAAACAGAGCATGACAAACCATACGATACCATATAAATATTATAGTATAGGTCAGCCATTTCTCACGGATGTTTAAAACAATCCATAAACAAAAGATTATTGAATAAAATCGTTCACGGAACCCCGGTTGGGAATGGCTGAAGCGAGTGGATGAACTTATCTGAGGCCTTTGCCTTGCAGTGGACTAGTTGCAGCCTATATATATATATATATATATATATATATATATATATATATATATATATATATATATATATATATATATCAAGAAAGGGTGCATATCTTAATTTCAGATCTGTCCAACCTATATATTAAAGCACTATCTTAAGTTGTTTGCCACCACTCTTTCCTTCTTTTTTTCCTTTACTCCTTAAAGGTGGCTTATGTTTTATCATTACAGACCTTGGCTTTATGTTGCTATAAATTAAGTAAACTTGTAAAATTTTATATCAAGTATTGCTTTACAATTGTAACTTGCTTTATTACAGTTGACACAGTTTATTATAATAATCTGAATAATACAATCTTTGCGGACAAATATTAATGTTTTTATTGAGTCCTGGGTTGCTTATAAATCTAAATTCAACTTTAACAAATTATTGTTTTGAAAGAAAAGGTAAAATGAAACAAACGCGTTGATGTAAATAGTTGTAAGTTTAGTTTAGTATATTCTTTACTTAAATGGACAGTCAAATAACATTTTTATTCTGGAAGAATAATGTTTATCTTCGACTTTGTTTCATATCCAGTTATTGTCAGTTGAATTTCTTGTTCAAACAATACTTTTCTACTCTATTTTAAGTAATATGGGAGGTTTGTTTCTCCAGATTTGGTATCCCATGTAACCAACGTAACAAACAGCATGGAAGGGACGTCCAGTATGCAAAGCTGTAGATTGCCATTCAAGTGGGCAAAAAATAAAAATAGAAAAGAAAGATGTTGAATCAAGGTCTCTCGATTTGTAAAAGCTGTAGGTTTTCGTAAGAGGGGGCTCACCATAAACATATGATCCGTCTTATCAAGTAATAGTAAATTACCTTATCCTTTTCAAATTCTGACTTTAACTCATCAAAACAGAAAGGATCTTGTAAACAGCGAATGTAGATAGAAATTCCCATGTCAGTTTAGCGTAGGGGAAGCAAATGTGGCTTTGTAACTGCTCCAACAAAAATGATGATATTTATCATCCCATTTGTGAGAAGATAAGTATATTCAGAGATTTATTCAATAAGCATTTCTTCCTTTTTCTCTGTTGACAGGCAGACCAGTGAACGAGAGCGAGGGGCCGCTGGGTCTCCACTAACCACGCAGTTTAGGAATGGGTCCTATTACTCCTCCAGTCACTCAATGATCAGCAATACAAGTGGAAATCAAGTCTGAATGGACAACTAACGGTCTCAACATTATCCACCTTGGGTTACTGCCTTTGGCAGGTTGAAACTTCGTTTTTAGGGTATTCATAAGGCCTACGTAGATAAATCTAAAGAACAACGGATTTTAATGTGTATTTGCGAGGAGACCAGGTGTTTTATTACACGGTCAGGTTTGGTCATGAAAGAAATTTAACAGATCGTGCTCTGTAATTTTCATCATTGTTCAATGTAAATATTTACCGTTTGACTGCAGCATGGTTTGTTGCATTTCTTATACATATAATCGGCTGAATTGCTGCTTGATTTTTAGTAATGTTCCACAATTATTCTGTAAACAGGACATTCCATGTACTGTACATTTGTTTTTGTACAGATGAAAGCGAATTGATATAATATAAAATGTATAGTTGTAATGGGAATGGGAATTAACGTGATTCTCAGCTACTCCAAAACCAATGCTGATTTCTTTAAAAGTAGTATGAGGTTTGATGGAAGATGTGCTTATTGAAAATTAGGAATAAGTTTTAGGACCAGTGAACGGTGATACATCCGTTGGCTATTCACGGTTTAAATGAAGTTGTCAAGCATCAAAAATTCTCTTTGACTTAATCGTCTAAAAGTGAAATGTGAAAAAAAACAATGTGAAGATTCAGTGATGTTAAGAAATCGAGTAGACTAGATTTAGAAATAAACAAAGAACATCCGGTGATTAAAATGGGCGATTCTTCATGTTTATAGCTAGAGGAAGCTACGGACTTCCCACAAGAGAACAAGTAATTGAAGAACTTCCCCTTCCCCTATATGTGGTTACATATCATACGGTAATCTGTGTTTCTGTGTACGATGAGGCTTGCATCATTTTCGTCTCTGGATAAATCTGTAGGCCAGTAAGTGTTTGCAATATTAAGTTAAGATAGCATGGTGATACTATTTCTTTATTTCAAGAATTGTCTATGTCGTTCTGAATGACTGATGCTCCAATATTTTTGTTTCATTCATGTCTTCTAATCAATTTTCAACAAGATGCCTGTCATATACAACAGATAGTGTGATCAATTTGTGATCCAACCTTTCTATGCTTGCACCCATCTCAGCTGATATTAACCCTATCTATAGTAACTTGTCTCCGAAACAGGTCCTTTAATTTCAAGCTTTCCGAAATAGTGTAAGTGACAATGCTTCATTAACAAAGCCTTTCAGCGGTCTAAAAGTAGCTGAAACCTAGGCAATGTAATACTGAAATGATTTTGTTTTTAGCTCTATTTATGTCTTTTTCACAGTATAGTTACACAAGATCTTGAAACGCTGAGGTATTTCAGATTCCCACAATTCCCAACCAAAATTATTCAAAATTTATCAAAAATCAAT
>NC_090725.1:206026137-206028637 GCF_036898095.1 Palaemon carinicauda | reverse complement strand
TATAAATGTATAAATATATAAATGAACCATAGGGAGTGGTTAAGTTCTATCTCTCCTACCGATCGCCATGGCTTAAGAGCTTTAGACTTTGCCTCTGAATCAGGCTGTGAGCAAATCATAAATGAAGCTACTCACAGGTCTGGTAATTGCTTGGACCTCGTATACACTGACTCCCCTGGCGTTATAACTGGTAAGGTTGGTTCTCCAGTCGGGACATCTGATCATGCCTTGATTTCATTATTAGTGAAGACTGAGCAGCCTGTCCCTGATATATCATATTCTTGTAAAATTTATATGAAATCCCAAGCAGACTGGAATGGGATTTTACATGATCTTTTGTGCTTGAATTGGTCACAATTATATAATAGTGTAGATCCTGTTGTCCCTTTGAATGAGAATCTAGTCAACATAATTGATAGGCGTATCCCTTCTCGTGTGCTAAGGTACCGAGTGAAGGACAAACCGTGGTTCAATGATGATTGTAGACGTGCTTTTTTGGAGAAGCAGGAGGCCTATCAACTTTGGAAGGGTAACAGATCAGATTTGACCTGGAACAACTATACTCAGCTTCGAGCTTTTGCTCAGAGAGTTTATGCCTCAACTGAAAAGGAGTACAATTTAACCATAAAAGAAACACTTTCTGGCACAACTCAGGAACATAAATGGTGGTCTACCCTTAAATCTGCACTCTTTGGTGTAGATGCAACAGTTCCTCCTTTACTTAAACCAGATGGCTCAGTCACTCACTGTCCAAAGGAAAAGGCAACCCTTTTGGCTGATGTTTTTGACAGTAAACAGAGTAATGAAAAACTTGAACTTCCTCATTCCTGTTTTCCTGAGGCTAAACTAACTAGTTTAGCTTTTCGATCTCGTGAGATTAAAGCTCTGTTGATGGACCTTGATGCTTATGGAGGTGTAGACCCAAATGGTATTTTTCCTTTGTTTTTTATAAAGACAGCAGATTTCTTAGCTCCAAAGTTATCTGTTATTTTGCGCAAGTTAGCAAGAAGAGGAGCTTTTAGCACTAGTTGGAGAATTGGTAATGTTACTCCTCTATGTAAATGTGTTTGTGGTAGCTCAAGTCCCACTGATTACCGCCCAATTTCCATAACTCCCATATTATCTAAAGTTTTTGAACGTCTTCTGGCAAAACGTCTTAATAGGTTTGCTGAAGGTAATCATCTACTCCCTAGTTTGCAATTTGGTTTTCGTAAAGGCCTTGGAGCATGTGATGCCCTTCTTAAAATCTCCAATGCTGTACAGAAATCCCTTGATTGTGGTCGGGAAGTTCGTATGATTGGCCTTGATTTTAGTGCTGCCTTTGACCGTGTTAATCATGAGGCCCTTGTTTTCAAACTGAAACAGTTGGGAGTGGGTGGGTCGTTTCTTAGCATTATTATTGATTTTTTAAGTAATAGATCTCAAAGAGTTGTTGTTGATGGGCACCATAGTGATTATAGGAATGTGATATCCGGTGTTCCACAGGGTAGTGTTCTTGGCCCATTACTTTTCATACTATATACACATGACATGTGGTTTGGCCTAGAAAACAAGCTTGTTGCATATGCAGATGATGCTACTCTCTTTGCATCAATTCCATCCCCTGAATGTAGATCTAGGGTTGGTGAATCCCTTAATAGAGATTTAGCTAGAATTAGTGCATGGTGCAAATTATGGGGTATGAAGTTGAATCCTAACAAAACTCAAAGTATGATTGTAAGTAGGTCAAGGACGGTGGTTCCTCAACATCCGGATCTCAGTATTGATAATGTTTCTTTAAATATGTATGACTCTTTCAAAATTTTAGGTGTGATTCTCGACAGTAAATTTACTTTTGAGAAACATATAAGGTCTGTGTCTTCTTCAATTTCACAAAAAATAGGCTTATTGAGAAAGTCTTTCAAGATTTTCGGTGATCAATCTATTCTGAAGAAGTGTTTTAATTCTTTCATTCTACCTTGTTTTGAGTATTGTTCTCCTGTCTGGTCTTCAGCTGCTGATTCTCATCTTAATTTGTTGGACAGAAACTTACGGTCTATTAAATTTCTTATTCCTGATCTAGATATTAATCTCTGGCACCGTCGTTCAATTAGTTCATTATGCATGTTGCATAAGATTTTTCACAACTCTGACCATCCTTTACATTCAGATCTCCCTGGACAATTCTATCCTGTTCGTAATACTAGGCAGGCAGTTAATTCTAATAGCCAGGCCTTCTCCATCACGAGGCTCAATACTACGCAGTACTCTAGAAGTTTTATTCCAGCTGTGACCAAGTTGTGGAATGATCTTCCTAATCGGGTGGTTGAATC
The DNA here is from genome assembly GCF_036898095.1 of Palaemon carinicauda. Taxonomy (NCBI): domain Eukaryota; kingdom Metazoa; phylum Arthropoda; class Malacostraca; order Decapoda; family Palaemonidae; genus Palaemon; species Palaemon carinicauda. Next base: position 206,026,325 of record NC_090725.1, on the reverse strand, counting down.
AGTAGAACTTCAAAAGTTCAAAGTTGGAGCAAATGCTTTTTTGTTGACCAGGCGGACATAGTCTTTTTATAGTTTATTTATGACATATTTGTTTTTGATGTTGTTGATAGTTTATTATATGACATGTCTGTTTTGACGTTGTTTCTTATTTTAGAATGATTTATTGTTAATTTGTTCTCTTCATTTAT
>NC_090725.1:205998637-206023637 GCF_036898095.1 Palaemon carinicauda | reverse complement strand
ATGAAAGCTCAATACTTATGATAAACACTGTTTTATAAACTATACATCGCATGTCTATATAAAAATGAAAATTGAAATAGAACTCCAAACAAGTAAAATGTTAAAAAAGTATACAATGGTTTTCGAACCCAAAATATGACTTAACATTGATCAATGTAACGGTCTGTCTAACTGCTTCGAAAAATTAATAGTACATAAAATGTTTTCATATAAATTTACTTTGGATATCTTGGCCCTGTGTTCATGGTTTTTGCGACAGGGAACAATAGTCAATTTTCAATTATATCTACATTCAATGATGTGGGATAAATAACGCAATAATATTATCAATTGATTCCACTTTATAAAACAGGCCTATATATACAGTATATATATATATATATATATATATATATATATATATATATATATATATATATATATATATATATATGTATATATATATATATATATATATATGTATATATATATATATATATATATACATATATATATATATATATATATGTATAGATAAATATGTATATATATATATATATATATATATATATATATATATATATATATACATATATATATATATTCCGGAAGAACAGATGGTGTTAGAAGAGAAGCGGTAGGAATGATGATGGTACTAAAAGCAGATAAGGCATTAACTGAGTGGAGAGCTGTAAATAATAGATTGTTGCTTGCAAAGTTAAAATCAAAGCATTGCAATATGAGTACTATAATTTGCCATGCACCAACAAATGATTCCCCTGAAATAAAGGAACGACGAATACTATGAAGAACTGTAGAGTAAAATAGATGAGATCCCAGAGAGAGATATGAAAATTGTAAATGGTGACTTCAATGCTAAAGTTGGAAGAAATAATCAAGGGATAGAGAATGTGATGGGTGTTGAGAGTCTTGGCGAAGTTGCAAATGAAAATGGAGCAGATTTCATAAGTTTCTGTTCAACAAGCAATCTTGTCATTGGAGGTACTCTTTCCAAGCACAAAGACATCCACAAATATACATTGACTTCACAATATGGCAATTACAACAATCAAATATATCACATAGCCATTAATAAAGAGAGAATGAGGACTCTGAGAAATGTAAGAAGCTATAGAGACGCAGACATTGGTACTGATCACCAACTCCTTATTGCCACACTGAAATTTAAACTGAGAGCACCTAGGCTTGATAGAACAAAGCTTCTGGAAGATGAGCACAGAGAAACATTAGCAATTGAATGTAGGAATCGATTTGCAGTCTTAAAGACTTTAAGAAACAAAGAGGAGACGATTAATGAAGAATGGTGTAATAATAAGATCATATATCAGTTAGTTGGTAGTAAAGATTTGGGACATGCAGTTACAAGGAGAAAGCCATGGATATCAAATAATACGTGGGATACTATAAAAAGGAGAAAAAGACTGAAATGGATTATTGGAAGTTCTCGAGGAAGTAGTGAAAATTACAAAGTAGAGAATGCTAAGTATTCCAGTATTGGTAGTAATGTCAAAAAAGCCAAGAATGACTGGAGAGAATATTTAGTTAAGAAGATAAGGTTAACAAAGCTATGAATTCAGGGAGTGGCTATAGAGTAAGAATCGCTCATAAAATTATTAATGAAATCTCTAGGGGGGCAAAGAAGAAGAAACATATACTCATCTATAAGAGAGGGGTCTGTTATAACAATAGAGGTTGAAGAAAGGCAACGTTGGATGGAACACTTTATTGAGGTCATAAATAAGATATACGAAGGGAATAATTTGATTGATATACCTAAACCTGTTGAAGACCTTGATGTGCCCATTAATGAATTCAATGTTTTTGAAGTTAAAGCTATCAGTAAAAAAACCATAAGATGGAAAGTTCCTGGTTACAATGGCATAACTGCTGATATGATTCAGGATGAAAATGAAGAGACCCTGGGAATACTTACAAGAGTATTTTGTAGAATGTGGCATGAAGAGGCAAAACCTGATGAATAAGAATTAGGAGTATTGGTAAAATAGCAAAAAAGGAGACCTGACTGATTACAATAATTACAGAGGTGTTGCTGAGAGAGGAACAAGCAGGATTTAGGAAAAGGTAGGAGTTGTACTGACCACATTTTCATTTTGGGATATGTACAGCAATGCGCAGAATATAAAAATCCACCTTTGAAGGCATTTGTGGAATATGAAAAAATGCCTTTGACAGTGTGCATTGGCCAATTTTAAGGAGAGTCCTACATTTTTATGGAAATCCTCTTAAACATATAACTTTGATTAAATCTGTTCTTTGAGCATAGGAAGTGCAAATGTTAGTGGAGTCCTATGTTGTTTATCCTCCTCAAGTATTTTGTAATGTGTTGCATAGTTAGAGATACTAGAGAATGATTGGACTGGATTGGTAATAGGAAATAAGCTGAACTAAAGTATACTGTGTATGCTATGATTATTAGCAAATCACCACAGGATTTACAATGCTTGATTACCAGAATGCATGAAATATAACAGCAGGTTAGACTAAAGATACATAGAAGAAAGACAGAGATGATGAGAAGGGAATATGCCATGGAAGATGAAATATCATTGAAAAACTTAATGAAGTAAAATCATAGGAACTATGATCTTCAATACAGGGTCATTAGATTTGGAGTTTAATGAAATATTGAAAAAAGCAAATCAGACAATGGGTAGCTGAAGTAAAATATGGAAATCAAATCTCTTAAAATTACATAAAAAGATCAAGCTATATATCTGTCTAATGAAATCTGTGTTACTGTATGGCATTTTTCGTGGTATGACAATGAAAAAATCTTCAACAGATTTAGTATATTTGAGAACAAAGGCCTCAGGAGAATATTCGGAGTTAAATGGCAAGACAGGATTTGAAATAAAACTATATGAGAGATTACTCGAGTTCCCTATATGGTTGAGATCATAGTGAGGGGTAGATGGAGAAGGTTTGGGCATGCTCTTCGTACTCCCCATGAGAGTTTAGTTCACCAAACGTTTAATTGGACTCCACAGGGCACAAGAAGAGTTGGAAGACCCAAGCCTACAGGGCTGAGAACTATGAAGCGTCAAGTAGATGATGAATGGAGAAGTATTGAATTAAAAGCTCAAGATAGAGATGACCGATGAAATCTAACAGAGGACCTCTGCATCAATGGGTGTAAGAAGATGAGATAATGAGGGTGATAAATTTAGTAACGTGAATTTAATCTAAAACCAGGTATATTTTTATCCTAAATTTCGTATTCGCTTATAACCCGAATCCAAATGTTCTTCTCGTATTGTAAATTAGTAACACCGATAACAGTTTATTCTCTGAACCAATATTCGAACTGACCGTCTTTTAAATTTAGACAATTTATTCTCTGAGTTGAAAGTTGTCTAAAACTATAAAATGAAAATATACACTAAAGCAAAACCCGTTTTTCTTGATAATCTATTTTACCAAAATTCAGAAATTCTTTGTTTTTGATGTTGAGACTAGTATAAAAAAATCTATTTTTCTTTTTTTTTTTTATCCAAATTCCTGTCGCATCCAAATTGCTTAATTTCGTGCTCGAAATACAAAATCCAAAAAAAGCAGAAACAATATATTTTCAAAATCAACATTCCCTTAAAACAACAAAATGCTTTCCTTTCAAATCGACAGATGAGAACGTCCTTTACAATAAGGAAAACCTCCTTACACATCCCTTTCCATACAACCCCCCCCCCTCCGCCCCCACCTCCATACCCTGTCCCGAGAAGTATTAAGGCCTAACCTGATGAGGTAAAACTTTCCTGTAAGTTTCCTATGGGAGCAGAATAGAAGCTGAGGCTCCTGATAAGGAGGAAGGAACTTCGAATATCCTTCAAGAAGATTAGTCGTCTTCTATGAAAGAAGTTTCTCTGATATTAGCTTTGTTCTGTCAAAGAAATTTGATATAAGCGACAAAGTTTTACGCTTTTGTGTATAATGTTTATAATAATGAAGTGAAGGTTTACTATATAAACGGGAAGAAAGGCATGAGAGGGAAAAGTTAATATATATGCATATATATATATATATATATATATATATATATATATATATATATATATATGTGTGTGTGTGTATATATATATATATATATATATATATATATATATACACACATGTATATATGTATGTATATATATATATATATATATATATATATATATATATATTGTCTATAATATCATTATTACTATTCACAATCGCTTATAGTGTTTCTTGGGTACATATACATACAGCTACACTTATATACAGTATATATACATATATACATATATATATATATATATATATATATATATATATATATATATATATATATATATATATACACACACACATATATATATATATATATATATATATATATATACATACAGTATGTTCTCATATATATGCGTGAATGTATGTAGGCGTATTAATACATTTATTTAAGTAAATATAATATAACATATTTTCTATTTCAAGAAAATAACCTTCCACTGGCGTGTATGTGTATGTTCATGGTCCTCTCTCTCTCTCTCTCTCTCTCTCTCTCTCTCTCTCTCTCTCTCTCTCTCTCTCTCTCTCTCTCTCTCTCTCTCTCTTCTTTGAAGTAGTACCGTCTGCTTGGATAACATTAGTTGGTATGTTTGTGTAAATGGCGTGTGCGACAGTAATTAGCTGATCACTAAAACAAAAACAAATATCTTGTTACTTTCATTATTTACAGAAAGTTATTTCAAAATTAATTTTTCATTACATATGAATGACAATTGTTGGTCCATATCTTACGCCTGGGTAGTCTGAGTGTTTGTGTAACATTACTAGTGTTTCAGTGTTGTCAAACTCTCTTATACAACTTTATCTTAGTGTTAAGACGCAGGGGAATATATATATATATATATATATATATATATATATATATATATATATATATATATATATATATATATATATATACATACATACATACATACATACATATATATATATATATATATATATATATATATATATATATACATACATACATACATACATATATATATATATATATATATATATATATATATATATGTGTGTGTGTGTGTGTGTGTATTATACAAAGGTCCCGTGTCTGGGAAGTATGCTGGCTGGTAAGCTAATCAACCTCTCAAGTTCCAAACTCACCTTTTTGCTTTAACATTAAATCCTTTACACTTGGAAATATTGATACCCAAACTCTAAGGCAGGTATATAACTCCTAGATACCAACAGACAAAACACTGAATATCCAAAGGTTTCTTAAGTGCACTCAAAACAAAACTGTGTAATTATTCTTAAGACTTATTTAAAACCACCTTCTACTTTGATTCTTTACAGGATACGAGTGAGTGTGTAATAAACACTGATGATTGAAATAATACACTCTTTACAAAAATAAATATGTTTTACATAAATTACAACACTTTGAAAAGAATTTACAAAAAAACAAATAAACCACTCAAAATATTAAGTCTGAACAAAACTTAGATTAAGACAAGAATGTTACGATCTGAAAATTTATATAATCCCTCAACTTGAAATATTAAATCTGAATAAAACTTTAAACTGAGACCAAAGAAATAATACCAATAAAAATTATATAATCACTTTTTTCACTTGAAATTAAATTTTACATACTATTTAATTTGTCTTAACACTCAATGAATATAGTTAACCAGACAACGATACAAATACCTTTCACGTTACTACAGGGCCAGTTACAAAAACTCTTAGGGAATTTTTTTAGATACCCACTATGTTTACATAAACTTGTCACACCAAAACTTTGAAATTTCACTGAACACTTAAAACAATACAATGGGCTGAGAGAGAGGGGGAGATGGCTATGACTTAAAGCTAGAATTCTCTATCTGATCTATGCATTCCTGGGGTCACCTTTATATGAAACTTAGCTACTTCCAGAAAATTCCAAAAGATCTTGAAGCATGGGGGTTGGCCTGACAGCAACGCTGGAGCTTTCAACTGTCAGGTATCGAACAGGAGAACCAAACCCCGTTCTACGGCAACCGTCCCCAGCCAGCTCCACCCACCCACCGTTTTTGGAAATAAAAAAGATAACATTCTAACAATAGGATTTTCGGGAATCTTCCAAAGCACATAGCATAAAAGCATTGTGTATTTTCTCTCAAATATGACGCAATACCTCATAGAAATATAAAAAAGAAAAAACATTTACATAAGCCCTTGTTCCTCTCTCATATGGTCACATAGCACTCTTAAACATTTTACGTAAGACTTCATAACAAAATTATGTGAAATAAAAAGGTAATTCTTAAAACTAATGTATGTTTACATATACTGACTTGAATGAAGAATACAATGAAATTAACGACAAAAGTTTTACGTAATTTACATATAAATCTTAAATCTACACAAATGAAAATGTAAATGTAGAATACATGAATAAACTACTGTATTTACTCTATACTAGACCAGCTTCGTAAGAATATACATATATATTTATATGAATATACCAGCAGATTTTATGAAGTCATGAATCCACTGACGTCTTTTATTTCCCCTAGCTCGTTTACAATCTCTAGGGACCCATTCCTTTATTCCACATTTTATATCTATTCTCATTATATGTCCGGCCCATGTCCATTAAATTTTGTTACATATTGTTACAATGTCCTCTGCTTTACTTTGCTCTCGCATACATGATACTCTTTTCTGTTTCTAAGTGTTATTCCCATCTTTATTCTTTCATTAGCTCTTTAAGTTTTAGATAACTTATGTTCTAAGGTTTTAGTAAGGCTCCAAGTTTCTGAGGCATAAGTTAATACTGATAGGACTATCTGATTGAATAATTTCTATTTAGCGAAAGTGGCTTTTTACATTTCATAATCTGTTTCTTTCACCAAAACCTATCCATCCCAAGCTTATCCTTCCTTTAATTCTGGTCTCATGTCCGCTGGTAACTCTTACGGTCTGTCATAAGTACGTATATTCTTAAACAATCTCTAGATGTGCTTCCTTTACCCTTATTCGTGGTCTGATTTTCATTGAACAGTTTTAGTTTTGCTCATATTCATTTTTAGTCCTACATTACTGTTTTTTTCTATTTGAATCTTCTATTATCTTTTGCAATACCTTCCATGATTCACAAAATAAAGCTAAGTCATCTATCAATCTCAAGATATTAAGGTATTCTCCATTAATGTAAATTGTTACATTTCCCTAATCTAAATTCTTAAAAACTTTAGGAGAGATAGGGTCTCCTTGTCTAACTCCTTTTCTCAACTGGAATTTTCTCACTAAATTTATGTAGTTTTAGGATTGCTGTACTACCTGTATAGATATCTTTTAGGGTTCTAACATAAATATCATGTATTCCTTGTCTTTGAAGGGCTTTCATTGCTGCTAAAGTTTTAACAGAATCAAAAGCTTTCTCATAGTCTGTAAATGCCATACATGGTGGTTTGTCATACTCAGTGGATTTTTCCATTGGCTGCTTAATTGCAAGGAGGCATATTACTTTCGTGCTGACTGTCACTAAAGGGACTTATGGATAAGTCTCTTGTGATTATATTTGAATCATTGTTTCATCGATTTGTTATATAAATGACCGACTAGTCCTAGACTGGTTGACAACAGAAAGGAGCCCGAATATCCAGGAAGGGAGTTCCGACGGACGGTGAATTTAATGGATTTTTTATTGCATAGTGTAGAGAATTTAAAAATTAAACAAAAAATAATAAAAATGTAAAGAAAATAAAATTTTTAAGGTTTTAGATTAAGAATAGAAAAACAGAAAGGTTGAGCCAGAAAAGGCGAATGGTGTCTGAATACATGTCTCATATTAATTGGATCATAAACTTCATATTATGACATTTATGGTTTTGTTCATGTTTCTTAATAATTTGATGACGTCTTTATTTTGTCACATTCCAAGATCTTAGCATTTCGGTGATGTCATATATTCGCAAAGCAAGAAAGTATAAGTTTTCTAATATCACAACTGCTATAATCATTTGTATTTCGTATTCGCAGATAATTGAATTTAGGACATCACATTTTTAGAACTAAAGCACTGGTAATTCTGTTGCGTCCTGTAGTTAATGTAATCGATGAAATTACTAACTCTGTGACGTAACTGTTTTGTTTTTATGTGTTCATTAACAATTCTCAGCGTTCTATTGTTGTTGTTTTTTTTACATTTTATTTCATTAAATATGTGATTTCACTATATTTCCATTATTGGTGTTTTATTATGTCACTTTTTACTTACCGTATATACTTGTACCATGTTTTAGTGTCATTCTTTATTTAGTGTTTCAAGTTCTATGCTGTAACTATGTTTCATTATTTCCACTTCTGCTACGCCACCATTTTGCTACATGCTAACATAATACGAATTATATGATGATATGACTATAGCTACTATAAAACGTTATTATTCCTACCATGAGGCATTAGGAAATCTATAAACTCCGTATTTAATTGCCCATGATGACTCTAGTTTTGCTATGTTGAAGGGCAATGGCAATTTCGCCTGCTCATTACTTGCCCTTTATTGTGGCTTTTCAGTTATGTTATATTACTTCTCTGCTTTGATGGGTCCTGAGATATTCTTAATTATAAGACTTTATTATTTGTTATGTAGTTGTAAGGTATTATTGTTTTATTTCTAAGTATTCTTAAATCTATATTCTCATTAATTCGTCCGATTCTATGGCATTATCGGTTCTAATGTCTTTAAAGTTATGATCAACATTGCGGTGATAATAAAAGCATTGTCTTTTCTTTTAAGTCACTATATTTTCTATTTCAAATGTTATCGCTCCTATGGAATTTTCATTTAGACGACGCCATCATTTTCTCGTAATTCACAGCAATATTAGAGACGTTTTTGAATTCCTTGATTCCTTCAAATCCTTGAGTCATTTATCTAGGCAGGGTTCCTGTCTTCAGATTTTTCAATACATCTTTCTAGAAGAAACAATTTTCTACATTCATATCATTTCCCAGTAATGCTTTTCTTACTGATCTTCAATTATTGCCTTATAAATCAGGCATAAAAGATCTTTCGATAGCTAGATAAGAATAACGTAGTCTGTGTATTGTATGCATCATTCTTAAGAGAACATATCAGTAATTTTAATACTCTTGGGATATCCCACGAGTGCACAAAAATTCATCCTGTATGTGTGTATATACATATATGTATGTATGTATGCTATATGTATGCATATATATGTATATATATATATATATATATATATATATATATATATATATATATATATATATATATATATATATATATATACATATAAATATATATATATATATATATATATATATATATATGTATATGTATATATACATATATATGTATATATATATATACATATATATATACATATATATATATATACATATATACATATATACATATATATATATGTATATATATATATGTATATATATGTGTGTGTGTGTGTGTATGTATATAGTTGTGTAACTTATTCATATGTAATCAGTAGTATCTTCTCTATTCTTTCGAAAATTTAAGCCCAGGATATTTTCAATAGGTACAAAACAGGATCAAATCTTACATTCCTCCCGATGTCTGTCTCAAAACTCGAAAGGCATAGGTTTCTTAATTTGAAAACTCGCACTTATAGTACTTCCCTGTGAGTTCTAATTGTCGAGTTAATCTAATATCAATATTACTTTTTGCTTTATCGTTAGATATTGGATTATACACGCACACAAACATATAAATTTATATACATGTATATATATATATATATATATATATGTATATATATATATATATATATATATATATATATATATATATATATATATATATATGTATGTATATTTGTATATGTTTATATTTATAGCTACATACATTCATAAACTTCTGTTTTCATGTTACTTGCGACACGGAACAAGAGTCAATTTTCAATTATATCTACATTTAATGATGTTGGATATATTACGCAGGAAAATTATCAATTGATTCCAGTTTATAAAACCAGCCTAAATGTATATATATATATATATATATATATATATATATATATATATATATATATATATATATATATATATATATCTGGGGGCGTTTGTCCGTGTGTATTGATGTTTAAAAGAAGATTTAGTTGTTCATATCTGATTGCTAGTATTTAAACATGTATTAATAATTGTAGATATGTAAATAAATGAATACTGAAACAATTGGATATGCATTGCTCACATAACCATATCTTGTTTGGAGTAGTGCAGTTTTGCTTCACCGATGGTAAGGATATTCTTTCACATTATAACTGGATCCTTGCGTTTGTTACATTAAAGCAGACAAGAAGTCGATGTACTCAGCCCATCAGACATGACACCCCCCCCCCCCCGGGGGGTGGTGGTGACATGGAGGCTCAGCCTCTTTGGTGATCAAATCTGATTCAAGCTGATGGTGGCATTATCAATGCTACTTTGGCTGAGATTTCATGTGTGTCCAATCTTCTTATGTAAATCATCCTATACTTGATATATTTCTAATTCTAGAATTAATTTTTGCTTTTTAAGTTGTTCAATTAAAATCTAATGACCACATGGTTTCTAACTGTTATCAAGGCTTAGTTATTTTCTGAAGTTATAACAATTATTTTTTATCTTTTCGAGTCCTGTGGAATCTCTATGATTATATTACCCTGATATTGACATCACTTGAAATTCTTCAGTCTCTTCTGAGTATTTCCTCCGTTAAAGATATTTCTAATCTTTTCCAGCAATTTCTTAGTACAATATATTTTTTTCATATATTTCTTTGTTTTCTTAGTATTCTCATTTTTCTAGTTAAAATGAAGATCATTGTATCGCTCTCGTAATGCATTTTCAGTCCGTTTCATTCTGAAAACAATTGTTAATCACCTGCTTTCTGATATATCAAGTTTTATTGTGAAGAACAATTTCTTATTTTATCCTTATCCAATCGACTTTTCCATTCTTCGCAAGCAGCCGCTCGTAACTTTTCAATTGTCTTCTCCGATGTATTTTCATTCCTTTGCGATGTCTTTTATATACCCTTTTCCGTGCCTGATAACCCACGTAACATTCCACGCATTGCCAAAGGCACTCCAAGACACGTGCAGGCCATTTGCGAGGACAGGGTGCCTCATTCAAGCAAAGTGCTACAGTTCAGTGATATACGCCACACGAAACGGCTTCACTGAGATAGAGTGCTTCTTTTTTTGATGACGAGGTGAGATACTAACTCTAATTTGCGTCTGATCCAGCTTTTATCTGATATGCTTTACTAGTAATAAAAGTGAGGCACAAATTCAAAAAGGCCAAATCAAAGCGTGTTTCTGTTGATGTAGAATCGTTACTTTGATATGTGTCCATTGCTATGAGTGTGATTCGAGTATCTCATGTATTTTACGAAATATATGGCTATATTTTTACTATGTTTTTTCATTCACCTTCCCTGGTACTTAAAGAATTAATTAGTTTGTCGTGTGGCTGTTAAGTCATTGTATCATTGTACAGAGTTGAACTCTCAAGACTTATTAAGGATTTCTTTAAAGGAGAAAAACAGCCTTTAACTTACAAGTTAAAAAGATGTATACATTATATATGTATATGTATATATATATACATATATATATGAATATATATATATATATATATATATATATATATATATATATATATATATGTTTTGTGTGTGTGTGTGTGTGTGTGTTCGAGCGCGTGTGTTTGCTTGCATACTCATATTCCAGTTTTTCAAAAGTGAAGAATATATGAATTTCAAAATACTGGCAAGTAATAACTCCGCAACACCCAAGACTAAATCTCATGATGCTAAGGTCTTGATTTTTTTTCTGTTTTGTGACAAAAAGAATTGCATTATTGTGGCAGAAAAATAATTGGTTTTCTCGGTAAAGAACACATTAATATTAGATGTTGAGTACAACTTCTGACAACAACATGAGGATGGTTCATCAATAGCATTCCTTCCCGATGTTCTCAGTATCAGTTTTCTCAGACATATTTTTGTCTTATTCATTTTTCTATTTATCATTAGTTATGTTTTGCTTTCGTTTTATAACAATGTTGTGTGCCGTGTTAGTTTTTGTTTTGCTTATAATCGTGCTTATGCTGTAGCCTTCTACTTGAGTAAAAACCTTATATTGTTTTGAATGTTATTTATAAAACAAAACAAATGAGAAAAAATAAGCCCAGGCTGCAAACATGGCCATCTGCGCGTGGCGATGTTCCTTTGTCGCACTACCAATTACTATTGGAGGGAAGCGAATTCTTGCCAAGGCAACAACGGCGTATTGAAGGATTCCATCTTGAAAGAGCTCCTTTCTTCTGCAGATATCAGGAAAGCTTCTTGATCCAATTGAAAAGGTTATTGAATTTTCATCTGGTTGCCGGTTGCGTGTGTCTCGCTTTTTGCAACCCACCCAGGGTCTCGGCACTCTGTTCTTATTAGGCTAAAGTAAGATGAAAACTGATAAAGGCATCTTTGGAATTCTTCTCAAGATTTAATTGTTATTGCATTTTTTCTCATTCGTATTTATCAGTATCTTTAGAATTATTTTTTTATTGAAATTACCGACTTTTTGCATTTTAGATGCTTGGAGTCTCTCCTGTCAAAGTTATTCTCCTTTAGAAGGTGTTTTCTATCCCATTCTAAGGTGAAGGTAAACCTTGAAGAAGATTAGGTGGCAATGAAATAACTATGAAAAGATAAAAAGATAATATCGGCACACTAAATGTTAGGAAAATTATACAATAGATAATATTAGATACAGTTTTATCTCAGGATGCTCGAACCTGGGAGTTTCCTTGGTTATCAAAATTTCTTTCTCTAAAGGAAGGAGGTTTCGGAAGAATTATTCCGCTATGCTAATGCATAAAAATAATAAAAAAAAAAATAAAAAGCTGTAATGAGAATTTACTGAATAAGTTGTATTACTCTAGTTTTGATAAAGGTTAAAAGCTTTTCCCACTTGAAAATTCATGCTTTGCCAATAATTCTAATCATTTCAATAATATCACTAATAATATTAATTCAAATTATTTTGATAATTTCATTAATACATTTTTTTAATAATTTCAATAATAATATTTAATTTTAGTAGTTTTGATAATTTTCATAATTTAATTTCATAAATGTTAATAAATATATTAATTTTGATAATTTATAAATAGATGATAAATTAGTTAATTTGGATATTGTCAATAATAATAATAACAATAATAATAATAATAATAATAATAATAATAATAATAATAATAATAATAATAATAATAATAATGATTATGATGATAATATCAATAATTTATACATTTTAATAACAGCAATAATTTTAGTAAACCTTATGATCTACTACCTAATATGCGTAGCTGGAACATTATGTTTTTTGTACCATGTACCCGAGACCATTGCTTTGTAATGAGTATGGGACATTCCATAATCTGAAACTTATTAAACCTTTTGCTTGTACATATGATATTTAACTTTACTACCTTTGTACAATCCAGTATTTAGAACCACCCTTCGTTCATGTTTTGAGAAATTTAGATTTGCGTGAAAAAATTTCACTTTTTTGTACTCTGACAATTTTTCCTTTTAAAAATTCTGTGTAGTTTACAGATAGGCAAAGCCTGCTCTAGAGAGCCAGCGAAATATTTCTTCCTTGATTCAAAAGTCTGAAGTTATCCGAACAGTTCTTTAGAGTACTAAATCCTTATTTTTCAAAAACTATCCTTTGAAAACTATATAGAACTCTCTCTCTCTCTCTCTCTCTCTCTCTCTCTCTCTCTCTCTCTCTCTCTCTCTCTCTCTCTCTCTCTCTCTCTCTCTCTCTCTCGAGAACAGTCTTATGAGAAACACTTCAACCAAGTTTTTATTGCTTTGACCATTCCTTGCGATCGTTGCCACTTTCTTATAGAGTGGTAGAATGAAAAAATAAATAAAAAAGTGGATTCGTCTGGCGTTGCACTGTAACCACTGATATGATAATATTCTAGCAATGATAATAACTGTATTAGAAATGATATAATAATTCCAGTTCATCTTATGATTAATATCTCATAGATTTCTTGAACTGGCTGTTTTCGTATGATCTAAAATAGAATTTTACTAAATTGATTTGGAATGCTGACATTAATCTCTCTTTGAATTATATGAAGTTTGGAGGTATTCGCATCTTAGCTTGAATTCAAAGACCCTTCTTTGCCAGTTCAAACGCTTAAAATCTGTGAAAATATTTTCGGTGGCAGTCCTTAATTAAAGCTTTATAAGAAATAAGAATCTAAAGTTACAAGAAATCTAAACAGAAAAAATAGACTATAAAGATTAAATAGTAATAATATGTTATAATAATTCCTCAAAAATGAGTAAGCAGAGTTGCAATAATCAGAAAATAGGTCAATGGAAGGCCAAAGTCACGCCACATAGTTCTTATGTATTAAACCTGAAGGGTGAGGACATTTCTTTTACTAAATATAAGTTAGAGTATGTATGAAGAAAAGAAGGTTACTGTGGTTTGAATAAACATTCAGATTTTAGTCTTTGATTAAAATGGATAGAATGACCTGCTGCTTTACCAAGTAGTGCAGCGAAAATTTGTGACGTTTGATAGTATAGTTTTCAAACTCTGCTGTGAAGTTTAAGTTTAAATGCTTTACACATTACTTGAGATCTTAGCAAACTACGTCATCTGTCCAAATAACCAAACGAAATGTAACATATCCCTGTGGAGAAAGCTAATCTGAAAATATATTCTCACTTAAGATTTGAGTTTGGAATAAAAAAACATAAAAATACTTAACAGAGTCGACTGAAATTTCACCTTTCAAAACTAAATAGTATACTGTCCTGAAGATATGTGTTGATTAGCAACAGTGCTAGTGTTTTGCACGCTACTTAAGATTTTAGTGAGTGGCGGCCTTTCTCCTGCCATATAAAAATCAGTGAAAGTTATCCCATAATATAGAAAAATTGAAAACAATCAATCTAGAACATATCTTGACCACACGTTTCTAGTATTAATTACAATAGAAACCTACCATCTTATAAATTCTATAAACCTCAAATTTCATTTTTTTGTATATCTGTATGTGCATATGTTAATGTGTGTACACTACTTTCATTAGTTACCAGTTGTAAATAAGTAATATGTTTACAATTCATCTTACACAGATGTGATGAGAGTCTTTAGTATAACACGCGTGGTTAACAGATTAATCCGGATGATTGAATAAAAATTCCCTAAAAGGAGAGCAAATGTTTCATAAAGAAGAATCTACAGAACTATGCCAAACTAACAGAAGATTGAATGATAGGGGTTAATGTTAAATATGTGGTCTAAAATGTTATGAAACAAGCCCACTTCATAAAGAGGCAGAGGCATTGGCAGGGTAGACTAATCTAAACTCAAAACACCGTCACAAACTACATAGAAATCCGAATAACATTCAGTTTTACTTAAGCTATTGGCTGAAAATTTAGTCTACTGCCGAACATATAAACGATTTTACATAATTCATTTATCTTATTTAAACTCCTACATTGATGTCACGGTAAGGTGTTGTTATACTTTTCTCAGCAAGCAAGAGAGAATTATGTGTAAAATGCCGAAAAATATGTTAACGTGATAAAATGTACTTAGACAATAGATGTACGTTTCTCAAGATAGTCTAGAGTAATCCAAATAATGTAAGGAACCCTGTATACATTGTGCTCACTAAGAAAAATACTTGGAAGTCATCTAGTTCTACAAATAGAAAATCCCTTGGAAGTAATAAAGGAGGATAAAATTCCTTTATTAAAGAGAAAAGAAAGAAATAAAAATGCCTTTGTAAATATCAACTCACTGTGTGTAGATATTGATGAAGTTTTAACTTACATAACGGTGGCATCCTGAATACTGCCTTTAACAAAGAGGAAATGAAGATAACCAATACACTAGGCAATCTTCAGGAGGATATACAGAAGTAAGATACCAAAGTAGAAATAGTCATATTTACTGCAAATACAACTTAGAATCATTTCAATAGTTCAAGGAAAATAGATATAAAGATTACTGTAATCATAGAAATTAAACTAGATACAACTAGAATAATAAGCCGTTCTTTAGGACAAATTCTTTTAGAGAAAAAATGATCAGCAGAGAGGGAGTTTATAATGAAACTTTAAATTATGGGAGGTTTTCTTCATAAGGAGCTAGGCCAAAGGCTAAATATTGTAAGTATTGTCAGAAGGGTGGACATATAAAACAAGAATGCTGCCAGAAAGATAAGAAACCACATAACAAAACAACAGAAAAAGACAAAGTAAAACTCAAATGCTAATGGCAACCAAATAAATGTGTAGGAACCATAAAGTTAAATATAAGATTATTTGTATTTTTTCGAGACGTAACATTTCCCGCTAAAGCCTTAATTTAAATTTTGATTGGGAGAATCGTAGGCTAAAAATGAAATGAGATTTGATAGTCATGAAGTATGGTTCCTATATACATGTCGATGACAAGTCTTGTATAAAACTGACCAATTTGCAGGAAGCGGATTTGATATCTGAAAGAGACTCGAACAAGAAAGGGAAATGGAAATTCAAATAGAAAAAAAAAGCAGAAAAGAAGAAATAAATTTAGAATTTGGAAATACAGAAGGTAGTGAATTTACTCGTTGTAATAATATTACTGTATAGGCGATAAAAAATTAAATGTAGATAGTGAATATAAAAGTATAAATAGAAAGGAATTGCTATTAGGCAAAGTAAATGAGTTATATTAGTATTAGGCAAAATAAATATAAATGAGTTATGTTGCTATTAGGCCAAAAAAATATAAATGAATTATGTCACTATTAGTTAAACAGGGAATAAAGTCTAAGGAGCACTGGAAGATGATAATATAAGAAGCTAGAGAATAACAAGATAAGTCATATTACTGCCTAGTAAAGTATATTTATTAACCCGCATAGATATGAGAAGAAATGTTAGCAATCAATAGTTTGCCAGATTTTGTCAGATTGGACAATTCTTTAGTTCAAGGGAAGGGAAATGTTTGCGAAAACGTATACTACTCCAATAAAAGATTTCATCTGAAGGCGGATATTGAAGTTTGTACAGGAGTATGAATTACAAATAGAACGATTACTGTAAAAGAAAATACATTCTTTATAATAGGAAACTCGGTTCAAGGAATGAATAAAGATATAGGTAACATTATCTTTCCAGAATATAAAGAAAGATTGATAAGAATAATAAACAAATATAGGCAGGGAATTGATAGTTCAGGTGATTGGCTTAGTAGAAGAGATGTGTTGCAGCAAAGAATATTTTCAGATGACGGCACCAGGATTGAAAATCAAAGTTAAGAAGTGCCAGTTTATTTTTTTTTTCTTTTATGTTTTTTTTTTTTTTTTTTTTTTTCAGAAAATCCCTATAGAATATTTAGGATGTGTAATCAGTGCGTAGGGATTGTGCATTCAAGAAGAGAAAATTAAGACCATTGTTGAGTATCCTGCTACATAAAATTTGAAGGGCTAAGAAGATTTTCAGGAATGTTAGGATATTATAGACCATTTATACAGTATTTTGCTAACATAGCCAAGCCTTTAACATAATTAACAAAGAAAGATGTACACTACAAATGGAAGGAGGAACAAGAAAAGGCTTTTAAAACTTTAAAAGAGAAATTAATTAGCGATTCCTATTAGTTTATCCTGATTTTACCAAGAAGTTTTGTTTAACGTCTGATGCTTCAAATACAGGAATGTGTGCTCTTTTTATGACAGAGAGCTAAATCACGAATGAAGGTAATTCATTATGCAAGTAGAGTTTTGAATAATGCCGAAAAAAATCATAACATGATCGAGAAGGAATGAATAGCCATTCATTGGGCTTTGAGAAAACTTAGGTATATTTTATCAGGGAATAAAGTAAATGTACTTACTGATCATAAACCTATTTGTGATCTTTTTAAACGAAAAGCTTTTACAAGTAATTTAAAGTTTAATCGTTGGTTCATTAGTGTACTGGCGTTTGCCCCAGAATTTAGGTATATTCCTTGGTAGGCTTGATACTTTAGCAGATGGATTACCTAGAGCACAGAAAGATACTAAGGGCTCATCATTACAAATAGTTTTTGTTTCAGTTGTCAGGTAGTAGACTTAGATTAAGAACAAGGTAAAATAGAATAAGAGAAAGACGAAGTAATTATACAGATAGTAGGGGATTCACTACAAGATTTACCAGAGTAGTTTTTTATTTAATCAATGGAATACTTTTAAAAAAGTTAGGGAGACAAATGCCTGTTCAAGTGCATATCTCTGAAATATTAACCAACGAGATACCAACAATAACTTAAGGTCACGACATCCAGGAATCAAAAAGACCGACCGAATAATAACAAGATTTTTTTTTTGGCCCAGTTGTAGTGAAGACGCTAAAAAGTTTGTCAATGAATGCCATATCTGTAATAAGCATAAAGGCCATAAAAATGTTCGAGACATTTTAGAATAGTATCTTTGCACTTTAAATCCATTTTGGGTAACACAAAAGGACCACATGGAACCTTTTGCGAGAACTTTGTGTGATGATAAATACTGATCTTCATAGATTATTTAACCAGATACTTAGAGATTGTACCAGTTGGAGATAGGACTGCTGTTTTAGTAGCTGAAGCAATAAAGACCAGAATAATCACTAGCCATTTGTGTCCAGAGGTACTTTTATCGGACAATGCAACTAAATTTACGAATAAAATAATGAAAAAGAGAAATTATGTGATTTTTTTAGATTAAAAAACTTGAGATAACCCCCAATAAGCCAATTTCAAATGGAACAGTAGAAAGGGCCAACAAATAGATTTTGGATGTTCGAGCTATCATACAGAAGACTGGGATTTAGCTTTAGAGGTTGTCCAATTTACATTGAATAACTCAGTGGGTGAGACGATAGGAGAAACCCCACACTTTTTACTATATTGATATCAGAAAAGACTACCAAATTCCTTGTTAGATGAAGCAACATGAATATAACAAATAAGATAGAAGGTTTGGAAAACATCATTAAAGCCATATATAGTATAGAAAGTGAAGTAGAATGTCTGAATATTCTAAACGCCTTAGTGCTCAGAAGGCTAGTCTCAGCCCAGCCATAATTACACCAATAACTTTAAATGAGAGTTTAGAATGGTGTACAGTTAACAGCAATTGTAAATCTTTAGTAACAGATATCTTTGTGTATTATACTTTATTTACTATAAAAATAATTCAAAATGATTTATCAGTATTAATTCCTTTCAAGGGAATACAACAGTTTGAATTATATGCATTGCACCATTTTCCTTTGAAAATTGAAAATAAAACGATAGGGTGGAAAAAATAATAAAACTGTTTTTTTCTTAGATGTAATAAAAGTATTAATCTTTCCTTTGGAGAAATAGGAAATTGAAAACTTTGTTTTGTTAAGCGATGGGAAATTTATGTGATTTGTCCAGTTGAAGAAACCTATAAATAATTTTCATGTTTACATGGATTATTCTTCAATATCATGAATTTCTAAGAATTTTTTAATTATGAGTGTTACACTGATCTCTTTAGGGTATTACAATTAAATTTTTCTTATGTGAACCAGACGTAATCAGCTCAAATCTCTTGTAATGAAAAAACCACATCATTATACTTTTCTCCAGTCAAATCCTTTATAAATTATCGTAAGATTGTTATTGCAAATTTTCTTTATTGCGTTCCGTTCTTTTCCATCATCAAAAGATAGATAATTCAAAGGTTGAGGAAAATATAACAAGGTGAAACATGTCAAGGTGGAAAATATGAGAATGTTGAAAACTAATCCTATTCAACCTGTTGCTAATTAGGTTACAAGTATAAACAGGAAGTTGCACCATTTTCAACAATATATGATGTAATAATAATTGTGGTTATTACCATGAAAGCATATAATGTTGTGTAATATTTTGATGTTAAGAAATTGAACGAAGATAAAAGATTTGTTGTTAACCCTTACTATTAAACCAGTAAAATAGATAATTTCATTAATTTTCTAGTTACGTGTTAAATTAACATTTGTAGATGTTTAATTCTTATTTTGCTGTTATTAAATAAATTTTTCACAGGAAAATTTGTAGGTGACCGAAAGGTGTATTGATATTGTATGAAATAAAATATTGATTTCATTAACATAGGTTGTAGGTTGACCAAGCCACCCGTCGAGATATTGCCGCTAAAAAGTTATTGGGTCCTTTGACTGACCAAACAGCAATACACTGGATCCTTCATATTTTCTTTGCCTTCACCGAATAATCTGGCCTATTGTTTCCACATTATCTTCTATCCACATAAACATGACAACACTGAGATTACCAAACAATTGTTCTTAGGTCAAGGGGTTAAATACTGTACTGTGATTGTTCGGTGGTTACTTTCCTTTTGGTAAGGTTTGAAGAGACTCTTTATCATTGGTAAGCAGCTCCTCTAGGAGAAGGACACTTCAAAATCAAACCATTGTTCTCTATCTTGAGTAATACCATAGCCTCTGTGCCTTGGTATTCCACTATCTGGGGGTAGATTCTCTTGCTTGAGGGCACGCTCAGACACCCTGTTCTATCTTATTACTCTTCCTCTTGTTTTTGTATATGACGGATCTTTTTTAATGTTGTGACTGTTCTCAAAATATTTAGTTTGAATTGTTCAATACATCTGATGCAGTTTATTTATTTCCTTGTTTCGCATCCTTACTGTTCTATTTTTCCCATTTGGAGCGCTTGGGCTTATAGCATCGTGCTTTTGCTTTTCCATCTAGGGCTGTGACTTACCCAATAATAATAGTATCAATACTACTACTACTACTACTACTACTACTACTACTACTACTTCTACTACTACTACTAATAATAATAATAATAATAATAATAATAGTAACATATAAGGTTAGGAATATATATATATATATAATTATATATATATATATATAGAGAGAGAGAGAGAGAGAGAGAGAGAGAGAGAGAGAGAGAGAGAGAGAGAGAGAGAGAGAGAGAGAAGAAAGCATAGGTAGACTTATTGATTTGAGAAATTATACACTAAGCAATATCAAAACCACAGCATCCTCTTAACAGCTGGAAATATCAAGACATGTTGGAAAGTAACGTAAGTTTCTTGATATTAAAAGGTGAACTGTGCAGTATTGGAGCCATAATAATGCACCTCAAAAAGAAATGCAGATTTCGCAAGTCTAGACGGCCCAGTCAAATTCTACAAGCAAGTAGGTCCCTTTGTGATGCGTGTGTGTGGAAGTCAAAATACCACGTGACCAAGTGCAACTTAGCTACATCCGGCCTCGAGGGGGTAAATAAAAAAGCAAGAGTTATCTGATATTGAAATTCTGGTTGGTGATCCTGCCGCTCACCACCCAACGCCGCCTGGGCTCTTGAAGAACTGCATCTCACCTGACCGCCCCTGTAAGGTACTTCTATTCCAAGAATGTTTCATAACCTACGTTAGTCATCAAGGAAGGGAATCTTCCCATCGAGAGAAAAAGACGAATTGATGGGCACTGAACCGAGACAATTAACTGGTGTGCTTCCAGAGAGGATTTCTACGAATTACAACCCAGATGTGTTCTTATTGGAGAGAGAGAGAGAGAGAGAGAGAGAGAGAGAGAGAGAGAGAGAGAGAGAGAGAGAGAGAGATGGGGAACAGATTCTTGGCTAGAACATTTATAAATAAAATTATATAATTACAGATTGGTCCAATAGGGAAATCCTTTTATAGTCCAGTTTGTCGTTGGACTAATCATGCACAAGTCATGGCAAAGACAATATTTCAATCGGATTGATCCGAATGTAACAATAAATTTTGATGGGAGTCAAATCAAACCTCTGAGCAGTGTTAAGAGCCTTGAGGCTTTCTTTGATAGTTATATGGCTTTTCAAACGCACAGAGACAAGATTCACAGAAAAGTTATGAGCACCTTCATATATTTGAATAAAGTGAAGAGTTTTTTTTTTTTTTTTTTTTACTCGAAATACGCTCAGCTTTAGTACCGAAACACACTCAACTTTCGTAAAATCTTAAGCTCTAAGCTTTATTAATAATTGTTTCACGTTCTTAAGGCCAGCGAGTATTACGCACCTGAATGAAGTACAAAAACTACAGAATTCTGCAGCTCCTGTGGCCTGTGGGACAGTGGGTAAATATGAACATATCACTCTGCATCTGATAAAATTAGCCCGGTTGAAACTGAAAGAGAAATACAGATAAGATGCATGTGTCATAATCTTCAAGATTTTAAGAGGTATCCTTCCAGAGACAGTAAACTCCATTACTAGACATGCTGATAATTTGTTCGAAATCGAGAGAAAAGTCAGTGAGGGGTCTATATCTATGGAATAGTCTATCAGTTTCTTTAAGAGAGACTCCTTGGCTACTTTCTTTTAAATACAAATTAAAGAGACGTCTTTGAAGTGATATTTGATTGTTCTCTTATATTTATCTTAATGTTTAGCTACATATATTCCTATCAATACTTTAAAGGTGCTACAATTACTAGTTTTATTTTGACTTTGACATTTAAAGAATTTTTGTTATGTTTTTTTATGCTTTCTAATGGTTTAAACACTTATATTTCTATGAATACATTTAAACATCTTATAACGTATTTAGTTTCAGCCTGACTTTCTGAGTATGGTTCTCTATGTTTTCATTGTTTTGAATAAGTGTATTTAAATCAATTCTTTTAACGCTTTTATAATGTATTTAACGTTCATCCTGACCTTTTTATTATGGTTTTCTATGCCCTTTAATGTTTTAAATATACAGTATATATATTTTTCCCAGTATACTTTTAAAGCTATCATATGATGTCTTGTTTTTCTCCTGACTTTTAAAAGAATCTTAATTATAGGTTTTTATGCTTTTTATTGTTTTGATTACCTATTGTATCCTTTCAATGCTCTTGAATCTATCATAACGTATTCAGTTTATATCCTGACATTTAAGTAATTATTGATTATGGTGATTCTTGTTTTTCTTAGGTATCACCAAAATGTGTCTCAGTCAGTACTTCCTAAGAGCCCTGATTATGTATCTAAACGTTCTTTTTTATAAATCTTTATTATCCGGTTACTTAATTTTGAAATCTGTAACCTTGTAGTTGATAATTTAGACCATTATCTTGAAATATAGATAATGCCCAATATATTAATTGAAAATGAACGATTACTATTATCATCGTTATTAGAAAAGAGAAAAATCATTTTACAACTAGTATGAGAGAGAGAGAGAGAGAGAGAGAGAGAGAGAGAGAGAGAGAGAGAGAGAGAGAGAGAGAGAGAGAGAAGAGAATGTGGAGGGTGATTAAGATTATGTTACAATTATTAGGGTAATTTGCAGTGAGAGAGAAAAAATAGAAATACAGAGCGAAAAAGGAGACAGGAAATACTAACCTTGTTTCACAATAGAAAAACTCTTAAATCAGAACTGCTATGGTGATCGAGAAGAGATTGAAGAAAAAATATGTCATAACTCTTGTGGTCTTTGATCGATAAGTGAGAGAGAGAGAGAGAGAGAGAGAGAGAGAGAGAGAGAGAGAGAGAGAGAGAGAGAGAGAGAGAGAGAGATTCTTGTCACAACTGCTATGGTCCTTGACCAATGAAAGAGAGAGAGAAATTGATAAGCAAAGGGAGAAGAATAACATTGTGTCACAAATCCTATGGCCATTAACTGAAAGAGAAAGAGGGAGAAGTAAATTCGTGTTTCAAGAGTCATGGTTAGAGAAAAAGTCCCTAATTTTCCTTTAACCACAGAAAAAGAGTGGCTTTATATTGAACATGATGTTTAAATCATTAAAACACAATTTCCGTTGAATATGATCCTAATATCGGTACAAAACGAGTTTGTGTAAGTAAAATGAATTTCCTCAGCTTCCAGAATTAGACTGTTCAGCCAGCTTATAATGCACATTTTTGTAGCAATCTTTCCACAAATACAAATATATGCCATGAAAGTAAAATGTCTGTAATCAACTTATTATAAATCTGAGGGTATTTTCTTAAATTTGTACCCGATGATAATCGAGGTGTGTGATAGATCAAAATTTAACCAGTAAAGAATGCTAAATTGGCAAATACTATATGTGGCTTGGCCAATTGATTGGAATACAGCGGCACCCTAAGGTTTCCAGTTCAAGTTATTTTTTAGATGGGAGTGAAAGATCGATTGTTATGTAGAAGAAGAAAAAAAAAGTATTTTTAGGTGATCATGTTATTATGCTACCAGAACTAGGCTACCATCACCACTGATACCATCTGCTACTAAACAACTATTACAGCTACTGTTTTTACTAATGGTGATAATAATTGATATCCATAAAGTATTAATTTACCTTCAATGACTCAATAACTATCGTGAATCAATTTTGAATAACAACTTGCTTATTTTAATTAAATTTGTATTGCCTGAAACAAATTACTTTTTCACTAATTCCGAAAGTTTCAATCTTCATTACCGTGTTCACCTAAAATTCACTCGGAAATAATCAGGTTTTTTCTTCTTTTCACCGACTGAAACCCAAGGTTCGAACCCTGGGGGACGTGTCATGAGAGATCGGCTGATTAACCCCTGAGTAGCACGTCAAATTCGGAGGGAGCACAATATATACTACAGGATAAACTGTATTTTCTATTAGAAAGTATATCTCTGACCGGATCTATAATTTTACAGCCAATTCATAGTTTGTAATATTACGTTCCAGAAATTGTGATTTATAGTTTTACACATCTCTCATCTGTTTTCTGATAACATACTTGACGTTCTATCGTATATTCGTTTTGGTTAGACGGACATCACATCATTGCTCCTTGTTATTCCAGTACTAATCACCAGTCTCGGGAACATAGGGTTATCCATTAACGTTCAGCCTCTTAGGTGCTTTGCCAGTAATAAAGATGCCTCAAGATGCGTTGCTACAACT
>NC_090725.1:205986137-205993637 GCF_036898095.1 Palaemon carinicauda | reverse complement strand
AACATACCTCTTGGATCAGTACTCACCAACCCCAGCCGCACATATACCCAAGCTTTTTCAGCTATCTCAAAAACCGTTGGGGGACCAAAAAGTTTGCTTGCCCTCAGAAAATTGACTAATATCGTTCGCCCGAAACCAATCGTAATTGGTCCTCTTCGGGTGGTGAACCTACTTTGTGCCCTTTGGGTATGATGACTACCCAAACCAATACGGGCTGCCATCCTCCATGTCGATACTTTGCCCATAAAGGACCTGATGACTAAAGTCAACGCCCTCATGAACAACCACTTCACCACATTAAAGACCTCCATCAATGCCTCCACTCCTGAAGAAGAGGACAACTATTCAACATCGATCAAAGCTGGCATGAATGCAGTAGCACACAGAAGCCACCACAGGACATGCCGGAGTGGCAACAAATCTGCCCCTCTCTCACACTCCAACCAACGACCTCTCCAGCTACTTACTGATGCCCATGGGCCCCAGTTATGATGCTACTACTTCAAAGTCGAGGCTGCTGCAAAGAAATGTGTGAACAATTGTCATTGGCCAAAAAACTTATCGTAGGCCATCACTTGTGGCAGTGGCTTCCCCTATCACTAAACTCTTCTTTTTACATGATGCAGGTACGGGCATGCGGTTTTGGTAGACACTGGTGTTTGCCATTGTCTTTCACCAAGGCCACTCTCTGGGACACAACGAAGTATTTCTAATTCCACTGACGTCTGCCTGGTAGCTGCTAATGGATTTGTGATCCCCACTCACTGGTATGAGACCCTCATATTATTTTTGGAAGTGCCAAAAATCATTGAAAGTTCTTGTTGCTGAGGTAATATTGCCAATCCTTGGTGCAGATTTCCTCTCCAATTTCTACCTCCTAGTTGATACTGGTCCCCAATTGTTAGTCAACGCACAATCTTACTCATCAAAACCATTTCATTCTGCTCCCTCCGACCTCTCTCTCCACATCAGTACACCCATGGATGCCTACGTCCACTTCCTCACATTGTAACCGGAAGTTCTCTGTCCAGAAATTTACCAAACGCCCATGGTTCACGTCCAACCCCATAATTTATCACCATATCAAGAGATGACAGGGACCCCAGTGTTCATCAGATTCAGGCGTCTGTCACCAGATTGCTTAGCAGCCACAAAACAAATGTTCACATAAATAGAAGAATAAAGCCTTTGCCAAAAGGCCTCAAGACCCTGATCATCGCCCTTACACATCATCCTGAAGAAAGATGTATCCCTGCATCAGTGTGGGGATTAAAGGTTTCAGAACATGCAGACAGAACCGAATCACCAACCCCTCCCAAACATCGCCGATGTGACCTCCTACTTACACAAAGTAAATGTTTTCTCAATGCTTGACCTCATGAAGGGGTATTCTCAGATGCCCATAAACTCAGAAGACATCCCCAAGACTGCCATTACTACTGCTTGGCCACTGTTCAACACCTCAATGATGGCTTCTTAGGGAACCTCCCCTTCTGTGTATGTTACGTGGACGACATGCCTGTGGTCTCTTCCTCCAAAGAGGAACACCTTCATTACCTAAGCATTGTGCTCAAACGCGTACAACAGAACAGCCTTGTAGTCTGGTACGACAAGTGTACCTTTGTCACCAACAAAGTATCATTCTTAGGGCACCGCATTACTCCTATAGAAGTAATGCGGTAGACGCTCTTCAGAACTTCCCCACGCCCTCGAACGTCAAAGCACTGCAAGAATTATTGGGCATGATCAACTATTATCACCATTTCCTGCCAGCTATCCCCGCCACTTCTGCCTCTTCTACGCCTCCCTCAAGGTCAAGACAAAAGACCTGAAGTGGGGTCCCCTTCAAGAAGTGGCTTTCTGCAACGCAAAGAATGCCCTATCAACCGCTGCTGCTCTTGTTTTCAACGTGCCACATGCCCCTCTCCTTTCTCCACTGATGCCAGCTATGTCGCTATTGGGGCAGTACTTGAGAAGGGGTCAACGGCTCACGCTGCCCATTGGCCTTGTTCAGTGGAAAACTGACCGCGAATTGCTGATGGTGCCTTTGGCTGTCCATCACTTTCACCACTTGTTAGAGGGTACCCCCTTTGTCACTCACACGGACCGTATGCCTCTGGTACATGTCTTCACTTGACAGTCCGATGCCTCTTCTGCCGGTCAACGCCAACATCTCTCCATGGTGGCTGAATACAATTTACACCCTTCATCATGTCCCTGGGAAAATTAATCCCATTGTCGATGCCCTGTCAAGAAACACATTGGCCCCCAATCACCTGGAATTGGATTACAACGTTTTGACAGAAGCTAATATAAAAAGATCCAGAGTACCAAGCATGTAGGACATCCTGCATATCCCTCCATTGCGAAGACATCCCCCTCGACGACTCCAACGTCCTCCTCTTCTGTTATGTCAGCTTCCCTGGGTCATCCTGGGACTAAGGACCATTCCTAAAGACACCATGAAATGGTGTAATGCTACCCGTTGGTCAACCTCCTCTGACAATCTCCAGCACCTACATCATGTTGTGGGAAAATTTACTTCATGCTGCCAGACTTACAAACCCCAAGCGAAACAACACATAACGACAGATTTCCACAAGGCATCGCATGTTTTACTGCGCAATGTTACTAGCATGCCACCGCTAATGCCCCCTTACACAGCCCCTTTCTTTGTGATCCATCGAGTATCAAAGTTTAATTGACGTTCGTGGCAAATATGACTGGGTCTCCACTGATCCCCTAAAACCTGCGTATCTCCTGTAAGATGACACGCCTCTCCAAAGAGGGGTGTACTATTTCGCATGTGTCTTTTCAAGGGTGAGCTATGCGCCGCACATGTATCACATGCGCTCGCACACTGTAATGGGCTTTCTTATTTTTGTATAGCTCGCATTCCTCACACCGTTTTCAGAACCTGTTTAAGCTTGACATTTTCATGCAAGTTCTTGTATAAAGGCTTGATTTCTGTTTAGTATAGTTTATTTGCATTCCTCTCACGTCTCTGTTATAGCCTAATTGCACAGATTACTAGGGTGTGGAGTTTGTTTTTAGCATCCTGCCACAGCGTTCAACACAAAGCTTATTCTTCATTTTCAAAGACTAGCACCACAGTTATTCCTCACTATCAAAGATGCTAAGAAGATTGTAGAGGTTAAGAACTGTATAGTCTCCCTTTTCAGGAGAGGACAAACATACTTCTTGAATGGGAGCAAAGTCCTTAGAAACATCAAATGAGATTACCTTGACCTTTGACCAAATCACTTCCAAATCTCAAGATGGTAATTGAATTATACACATTTTGACACTAGTTTTATACAAATAAGATGAAAATTGACCACGATATAGCAAAAAGATGTTTTTGATCTTTTCATAAGCTTAATCTTTGACTGAGTCACTCCAAATCACAAGATCGGCAATTGAATTTTATATATTTTGACGCAAATTTCATGAAAATCGGAGGAAAATTGCCCACATATACCAAAAGATGTTTTTTACCTTTTTGTGGCCTTAACTTTGACCTTTGACCGAATCACTCCATAAACCTAATCCTATTGTCCTTGGATCATGGCCAAATATCCCACCAAGTTTTATGAGATTCGACCGCGATATAGCAAAAAGACGTTTGGGACCTTTTTGTGACCTTGCCCTTGATCATTTTATAAGTTGCATAATAGGCAAATCGAATAAAAATTGACAATGATGAAGCAAAAAGACGTTTTTTTACCCTTTCCTAATCTTTATCTTGACCTTTATCACTAATACTTCCAAAATCTGTTCAAATTGTCATTAGAGCATGGCCAATAATCCGACCAAATTTCATGAAATTTTTTCAAATAGTTTTCGAATTATGCAAATCACAAACAAATAAACATACAATTATAATTAAACAAAAGCAATCAGATAATTCAAAAATCGGCTAATGATTGTTACCAACATTTTACTCATGTCTACGGACGAGACACTTCTTTTTCATATGCTGACTGTAAAAGAACTTACGGAAACATTTAACTAAAGTCTGTGGACAGCGCATCGCCATTTTCATATGCTGACTGTAGAGGGTGAAAACTGCGATGTTGATCCAGAATCCTGATCTTGATCCGTATCACATCCAAAATTTCATGGTATCTTCCGAGGCATAAGATCTATCCATTGTTGAAATTTACTGAAAATCCAATTTCATCTAAATCCGTCCATTTCTTTTGACGTATTCTTTAAAATTATAAAAAATGCAAACCCGATTCTAGAATCCGGATCCGAAACCAGATCATCTCTAAAAGTTAATGGAGTCGTCTATGGTCTAAGATCTATCTGTGGTGAAAATTTCAAAAATTTCGTTTTTTTTTTGGGGGGGAGGGGGGACGTTATCTTTAAAATGACAAAAAATACAAATCAGGATCTAAAATCCGGATCCGGATCACCTCCAATATTTGATGGGGTTGTCCGTGACCTATGATGAATCTATGGTGAAAATTTCGTCCAGATCCGTTGACTTTTAACGAAATCCTGTCCAAAGACATGCAGAGACAAATAAATAGATAAATGAATAAACCTACTCTATTTTGTAACCTGTTGGGTGAAGGTAATGAATTCATGCCTATCCAAATATCATCTGGTGAGGGTAACAATATCGTTATAAACTCTCAAAATGTCAGCTGATTTTGTGTCTGTGTGTGTGTTTAATAAACTATTTAAGGACGATAAACTCAATACTGAGCAACAAATGGAAATTTTTTAGCCAAGAAAAGACAATGAAATGAACTGTTCTGAAAATATTATAAATAAGCAAAAATAATACCTTAATTACTTTAATGTTGTCATCTTTTTTACAGAATAAGCACAATCGCAATTTCTATAATGGAAATGAAGTTAAAGTTCATTGTCTCTTTGAGAGAAACCTTAAATTGTGTTTCCTCTAGAAAGCTTTTATTTTAGATTGCTAGGAAAACGATGAAAAGGTGTAAAATATATATTTTTTTCTGTGGAATAACATAAATAAAAAGGGATATATATTGGGCGAATGAAAATGATGGTAAGAACTAAGCGAGGCCAAACTCTGAAGAAAGAATAATATAGGAATCAGCCGAAAAGGAAAACTTTAGGAAATACTAATGAAAGGACCGAGAAACTATTCAATATCTTCATTAAATGAGAGTATCTGGTGAGGTCAGCCTCCTTTCATTTTTTCCTCAAAGAGTAACCGAGATACAGATTATGTTGCTCAAGAGAATTTTTTTCAAATCCCTTTTTTTATCCGCAACTTCAGATGGGATGCATATTATCGTTATTTAAACATGCTAAGCTACAGCCATAATTAGAAAAGCAGGAAGTTATAAGCCCAAGGGCTCCGACAAGGAAAATATCCCAGTGGGGAAAAGAACTGAGAAAACAAATAGAATAGTTTGACTGATTGTACTGTATTACCCGTGTGTCACACGATCGTACATAGAAACGACATTTCTCTTTTTTGTATATATTATCCTTTGTATTTTCGCTCTCCCCTCGCAATGACAGCAACTTGTATTAACCTGTCTGCCTACTTCATTGTTCACTGTTAACAGAACCGGTTGCCGGATGGATAAGAAAAAGCATGTTTGTATTTTGTGACCTTCTTACCGGGACCTAGTGTTTATTTATACTCAATTTTCTGTAATAAAGTTACTCAGTTGCATTCATTTTGCCAACCGACTCTTGGCTCGTCACATTGGTGACCCTGGAGGTCGACTCGCTCCTCCCATCGTCCCCCCCTCACTGTTACTGTGGCAGACTCCACAGAAGTTGGCGCCACAGAAGTTTGCCAGCGGAGAGGCGTTTGCTTGGTTCCGCATCAAGGGCGTGACTTGCTCAACCACCAAAGCAGATTATGCTTTCGAGGCAATACCCGGAGACACCTTCCCGGAAATCTGCGACTGGCTTTGTGGACAAGGAGACACCCCAATAGCGTATAACGCCCACAAAACATACCTTCTGCAGCAGTACTCGCCGTCGCCAGCTGCTCGTATAGCAAAGTTTTTTCAGATCTCTCAACAACCATTGGGGGAACAAAGGGCTTCGCTCACCCTCAGGGAAATGATCAGTATCGCTCGCCTGCAACTTGCTGCAGACGGCTCTCATCATGAGGTGAACCTACTTCGTGACCTTTTGGTACGCCATTTACCCGAACCTGTATGCGCTGACATACCCAATGTCGATAGTTTACCAATAAAGGATTTGATGACCAAAGCTGACGCCCTTATGAACAGCCACTTCAAGACCTTCAAGACCTTCATCAACGCCTCCACTCCTGACGAAGAGGACTCCTATTCAACGTCAACCAAAGCTGACGTGAAGGCCGTAGAACACATGCCTACCCCGTGAAGTGCTGGAGTGGTGACAAAGCCACCCATCACACACCACTCGCTCGAGCCACAACCAACGACTTCTTCAGCCACTTATTCTTGCCCATCAGCCGCAGTTTTGCTACTACCACTCCAGATTCAGGGCTGCCGCAAAATGTGCTAAGGATTGTCAGTGGCCAAAATAAGTGTAAGTAGGCCATTGCTCGTGGTGGTGGCCTTCCGTGTTTCTATATTTTCTTTTCACATGATGCAAGAACGGGCGAGCGATTTTTGGTAGACACGGTGCTTGTCGTTCTCTTTTGCCAAGGGAACTCTTCAAGACACGACGTAATCTGTCTAAGTCTGCTGACATCCGCCTGGTAGCTGCCAACGGATCTGCAATACTCACCTACTGTTACGAGAACCATACATGATCGTTTGGAAACGGCAAATGTAATTGGAATTTTCTCGTTGCTGACGTCACATTGCCAATCCTCGGTGCGGATTTCCTCTCTCATTTCCACCTTCGGGTCGATGTCGCCCACCGACAATTGGTCAACGCAGACTCGTACTTCTCCACACCTCTTTAACCCGCCCCTCCAACCTTGCTCTCCACATCAGCGCACCCATGGATGCCTATGTCCACCTACTCACGTCGTACCCGGAAGTTTTCCGTCCAGAACTTCGCCAAACGCCCACGGCTCCTGCAAAACACAGTATTTATCACCATATCAAGAGGACGGGGTCCCCAATCTTTACTAAATTCAGACGTCTGGTACCAGATCGATTGGCAGCAGCCAAACAGACGTTCGCCGAAATGGAAGAAATAGGCCTTTGCCAATAGGCCTCCAACACATAGTCGTCACCCTTACACATCGTCCTGAAGAAAGACGGCTCCCTCCGTCCGTGTGGGGATTAAAGGCGCCTGAACATGCGAACAGATCCGGATCACTACCCCCTCCCAAACATCGCCAACATGACCTCCTACCTGCACAAAGTGAAGGTTTTCTCCATGCTCGACCTCCTGAAGGGGTATTATCAGGTGCCTATGAACCCAGAAGACATCCCCAAGACATCCATCACCACTCCCTTTGGTACATACACCTTCATCGTGTTTTGGCCTTCATAATGCTGGGGGTTTCTTTCAACGTCTCAGGGATGGCATCTAAGGGGACTTCCCCTT
>NC_090725.1:205961137-205978637 GCF_036898095.1 Palaemon carinicauda | reverse complement strand
ATCTTCTTCTTGGAAATTGTAGCACATGATCACTTTTTTATCATAAATTTTCACTTGCTATAAGCAAACATCTTTCTTGTCATAAAACTCCTCCAAACTGCCTCTATTACTTCTATTATACACTTTTTATACGTCCTCGCAAGACGCATGTATTTTTCCTTGTGCTTGCAAACTTCCAAAATAACTGTATTTTAAAATACATTTGATCCACAAACTCCATTTCTTACGTGAACTCACACTGGACGTTCTCTGTTAATCGTATTGTCTTCCGTCTCATTGTTGAAAATCATATAATGAAGGAGATAATAACAATTTTAACAGGAATAGTACAGATGATGACACAAGCATAAAATTTGACACATTTGTTCTCGAGTTCTGGCTGATTGGCCAATTGAAAATACAAGATGGCAGCCATTTTTCACAAGGGCAACCAGATTTATCTCCAAAAGTTCATGTTTTGCTTAGAAGTACTTGAAGTTGTCTGATGTGAATATTCTAGATATGGATTATTATGATTTCAAGCTTACTGAAGTAGATCTTAATGTTTATAAAGCAAAAGGATACATATCTTCCAAGATTTTATTGCTTATAATATAAAGTGACATATTTTTTAAGATTTTATACTGTTCTTTTTTTTTTTCCTTTTAAGATGGCAACCGGATTGTTCAGTTTCCTTTCAAAGCTTTGCACCATAATGTTCAGACCATGCCGCTGGTCCTCGAGCTGCTACTGCTCTCATATGCAGCAGCAGAGTGATGTGCGGTGGAGCCCTGACTGGAAGCATTTTCATCTTCCCTTACAACCTTTCTTAGGGGAACAGTTTGTCAATTCCCAACAACTCGATGCAATAGGGATAGCGTTGTCCATAATATTGACACGTCTCTCTTTTCTGTATCCACCTCCATTCTGAAGAACTGCTCGTATCTGTATTGGAGATGGTAGCTTGGACCCAGATGATCCCAACCTGATAGATAGCACGTTCTGATGGTTGCCTGTGTTGGTAGAATTGGGTTGTATGTCTTCTGCTCGTTGGCAAAGAGATCTAGTCCTGCTTCATCCACGCTAGCAGGTGTGCTTGATCTGTCATACTTTATGACAACTGCAAGTCAAAATCCTGAATGAATGTTGAATGCTGGCTGAGATTATTGATTTTTTAAAAAGAAAAAAAAAACATCCTTAAATACAGTGCATTCTAAGTCTTCCATGCAGATTTCTATCATTTCCCTTGGAAGGCTGACAAAAATATGTGTCGGTGTACTTTACAAACAGTAAAATCTTGAAACGTATGTTTCACTTTATTCTATACCCAATAAATTCTTAAGCAGAATGTGTCTGTGTGCTTTATAAACATTAAAATCTACTTCAGTAGGCTTAAAAACATTGAAATCCATATCTAGATCTTGGACAAATACAATATTTCTAAGTAAAGCGTAAATTTCTGGCAGCTAATTTGGCTAGATTTTATCAGTATCACTTGGAGAACAAGTTTGCCAAATTTTATGCTTGTATCATCATTTCTATAATTTTTCTGTTATCTCCTGCACTAATACCATACGCAAATAATCAAATAAAGTCATGATGTGTTTCTATTCTTTACCCTCATAATTGGCCTCTTTTTAACTCCAACAACAGACAGTTTCATAAGCATTCTTAAATTCATTAATGGCAAACCCTTTATGCCAATTCTTTATCCTCAAGAGCAAGAAGAACAAACAAAAGCTTGCAAGCATGTTGCACTCCTTTGAAATGGATGAAAATGTAACAATGGAAATGGACAAAAATGTTTTATTTGGCCATGACGAATCAGACACCACTATGATCTATTTAATTGAGGCAACCTACAATAGAAAAAGGGGTCCGATGACGTAATTCTGCGTCAGTAAATTTCCTCCCTAAAACATTCCGGTGACGCAGTCAATACATATTTTGCGGAAATGCTAAAGAAGAAGATAAGTTTCAGTATCCAAAAAACAACGAAATTTGTAGCTGACTGAGGCCAAGCACTGTGCCTAGTCGAAAATGTTTACAGCAAACAGATAGCAGCAGCGTATGCGTATGACTGGTTAAGCAAACATTCAATACCTAGCAAGCATTCATCTTGTTTGCAAGTGTCAGGAGATGTCATTAACTTCTTTCTTAGGCGCACTGACGATGATCAGGAAGTGCTCTTGCTATTCATATTCATGAAAGGTGACTTCTACACAATATCCCTATGATATGAAGACCTCTAACATAATTAATATATTTATATATTTATATGTACAGTATATTCAAATAAATCCATATTACATTTTTCTTATTTTTCAGGTTTCATTTAAGATATTCTGTTCACATCAAGAAAATGTTAAATTATGCCTCGATATAATGCAATAAGCAAGAAGTTTAAGTTCATATATCTTAAAGTTAGTTAGTTCCAAGGCACAAAAATAAGTTTCTTTGTCTGTATGAAAAATTTTTCCCCGTCCAAAAGTCATTGAACAATAACAAGGTAAAATAATAGCTAAAAAAAAAATGCAAAGGCGTTATGCTGAAAAGCGTGAAAGCCTATCGATGGATTTCCAGGAGCCTTCATCGGCTTTTAAACTGAGGCTGTCTCCCCTCCGGAAATAATATCCCAAATTCCAGCACCAGGCCAGGACCTCCCACGTCGTTCCTTCCCCCATTATAAGGAAGACGGCCTTGATATAGATGTTTGTTTGAATAGGATGTTCAAATTTTTGCTCCATTTCAATTGTTTCAATTATAATCTCTCTCTCTCTCTCTCTCTCTCTCTCTCTCTCTCTCTCTCTCTCTCTCTCTCTCTCTCTCTCTGTCCGGATGCCTGAAAACTTTAAATCAATCAATCAATCTCTCTCTCTCTCTCTCTCTCTCTCTCTCTCTCTCTCTCTCTCTCTCTCTCTCTCTCTCTCTCTCTCTCTCGTGAAAATATATACACAAGGAGTGAGTACCGACTATAAAAGTTGTTATGAATGGTTGTGTACGTGTGTGCAAAAACGTTTCTACTAATGTTATTGATTATATATGTCTTTTTTCATTATATATATATATATATATATATATATATATAGATAGATAGATAGATAGATAGATAGATAGATATATATATTTATATATATACATATATATATATATATATATATATATATATATATATATATATATATAGATAGATAGATAGATAGATAGATATATTTATATATATACATATATATATATATATATATATATATATATATATATATATATGTATATATATATACATATATATATGAATGATAAATTTTGCAAATTTAAACGTGTATTTCATATTTCAAATAAGCCATATGTATGAATACATTAAAATCTGCATTCTCTTAACGACCTCGGGATCAGAGTCCCAGGCGAAATCACTCAAAGACTATGGTATCCGACCGACTGGGTTGGCGGGTTTCGAACCCTGGTCCAGGATACCTGTATGACTTGTCATACAGGAATCCTGGACCAGGGTTTGGAACCCGGCAGGTCAGATACTATAGTCATTTATAAAGATATATATATAAATATATATATATATATATATATATATATATATATATATATATATATATATATACTGTATATATGTATATATATATATAAATATATATATATATATATATATATATATATATATATATAAATATATGCATGTATATATATATATATATATATATATATATATATATATATATATATATGTATATATATATATATATAAATATATATATATATATATATATATATATATATATATATATATATATATATGAAGATTTATACACTCACACACACACACACATATATATATATATATATATATATATATATATATATATATATATATATATGTGTGTGTGTGTGTGGGTGTGTGTATATATACATATATATATATATATATATATATATATATATATACATATATATATATATATATATATATATATATATATATATATATATATATATATATATTGTCGAGGCAGCATAAATAATGTAAAAATTTAATTTCATTTATTTTTATTTTTGTACTATTTTTTCTGAATTCCATATCATGGGTTTATAAAATCTGAAATGGGATTCGTAGTAAATTGTAAATATCGGGCAAAGAAAAGCATCGGGAAATTGTCTCGTAACCTAATATATAGTTATATAGTTATATACGAAAAATGTTGGCGCAGATATGCTCACTCCAGAGCCCATCAAAACTTATGGTTTGGCATAGGCCTATGTTTAGAGATGTATAAATAATTTCTGGTACGTGTTTTTATGCGTGTGTAAACAACTGCAATGTTCATGTTTCATATACCATTTGAAAGAACATTTGTTGTTAATTTGGTATTCGAAAATGTAAGAATGTGAACGGGTATATAAAAAATCTTTATCGTAGATTCACTTTACATAGAAAAAAAAATATTTTCTTACCTTTGTGTACAATTACTAAATTTTTGTGGGAACTCCTATTGATTTTATTGACCCATCATATTGGAAAATTAATTGGTTATCCATTTTCTAATGACTCCATTAGTCATGCTTAACATTCTCTGGGCAGTCCATATTTAGAAAAACTGTTGATATAGGTCTCAAAGAAGCTGTTGAAGAGGCAAATGAGGCATTGATAGACGATGACGAAATACCTTCCGAATTAATTGCTTATTCTGATCTGATTTACATGGGAGTCGTAAGAGGGCGTGGTGCGAGACGAAAGAGTGATCCATCTATTTTCCCATTTGATGTATGGAATGTTAATGATCGTATTCTTCAAGATTTGCCCAGAAAAAACAATGCTGCCGACGGGTTTCATTCTGCTATAAAACGTTCACCGGGTGGAGCACATTTGAACAATTGGATATTTATCAAAACCTTCAAGGGAGAAAGAAGAAGGATTCATTCAAGGTAAAATGACTCAAATACTTCGAGGAGATCCGTCAAATTCTTGTTCATGACAAAAAATCACTGAACGTCTCCAAAGATTGGCAACTGGATATGAGTCGACGAGGAAAACAGAGTGTTTGAAGAATATGGCATATAATTTGCACCAATTTTAAACTATCATTCCATATTTTTTTTTTTTAATCATTCATTATTTTACAGATGTGTTACTATCAAAATTATCAACTTTTAGTTCGTGTTTTTATTTTCACTTCAGATGTTATTTCTCACATTTCTTACCTTTAATACTCAAAGAATCAGCTACGCTAAAAAGTTAATATTCCGCAAAGTGTAGTTAAGTTATGTTGAGCAGTTTTTCTTCAGTTCTATACTGTTAGACGCTTCCATTTAATTTCACTTTCCTAACTAGTTATTTTCACTCCTATACTTTGGAGTTTTGCAATTAATTATTATAAAAAACGAGGGAGAAAGAGGTCCTTATAGGTTTAATTTTCTATTGGGAAAGTTATGGATTGGCTATGGTTTATTTTTTTTTTTTATATGGATTGAAAGGATTTAAAGTTAGACCAAATGTCGTTGGACCAAAAGTCTATCGGACGGAAAGACGTGGACGAATTGTCGTCGGACAAAAAGTCGGTACACATGATGCATCCTCGAGAGCCTGCCTAGCCAAGGTTTTTGTCTTATGTTTAGGAAGGGAAAAATAATTTCTTGTACTATTGTTTTTGTATGTGTAAATGATTGCAATTTTGATATCTCTTATACCATATAAAAGGAGATTCTCTGTGTCATTACATAGTGTATGGCAAAGTGTAAAAAGAAGTAATAAGTATGGATATGAAACCTTATCGTAGGTTTACTTTACATAAAAAAACACAATATCCGTCTTACGGCTGCAATTAATCAATTCTTTTTCGTGAGTGAACACATTTATTTTATCTGTGCTATATAGAGGACATTTATTCGGCTTTTCATTGCTGCTTTTACTTTTCTATGGCATTATTTATTATGGAGTGGTAAGGGAAAATGTAAGCGTATTTCTATAGGCTACACATCTAGCATCATGGTCCGGCCCAAGTTTAGTATGCATAAATGATTTCTTTTAAGCATGCTTCTTCGTGTATAAATAATTTCAATATTCATATTTAAAGCACCATTTGAAAGACCATTCTTTGTACTTTCCTAGGATGTATGGAATTATATAGCAATATGCCAATTACTATATAAAATTATATATTACATGATATTTCATACCCCCAGAAAGATTAAAAGATATTAAATTGCATGAATTTAGTAGCTTATTCTTCATAATAACTTTCATTCAAAAGCATTTTATCAAATAGATGGCTTTTTTTTTTTAGATACATTTTCATATTAGAATGAGAAGTTATTGTACTTAATTAATTATATGTATATATTTACAAATATATATACATATATATATATATGTATATATATATATATATATATATATATATATATGTGTATATGCATGTGTGTGCGTGTGTGTATATCTATATCTATATCTATATATATATGCATACTGTATATATATATATATATATATATATATATATATATATATATATATATATATACATACTGTATATATATATATATATATATATATATATATATATATATATATATACATACTGTATATATATATATATATATATATATATATATATATATATATATATATATATATATACAGTATGTATATATATATATATATATATATATATATATATATATATATATATGTATATGCATGTGTGTGCGTGTGTGTATATCTATATCTATATCTATATATATATATATACATACTGTATATATATATATATATATATATATATATATATATATACATACTGTATATATATATATATATATATACATACTGTATATATATATATATATATATATATATATATATATATATATATATACAGTATGTATATATATATATATATATATATATATATATATATATATATATATATATATATATATATATATATATTGTTTTGCTAATAGAGAGGCATTTTAGAAACCTTGATTTTTTTATGAAGTTCTTCACTATTTTTGAGGTTTTCTTCTTCGTACTTTATCACAATACTTTAAAACCAAAGAAAAATAACATAAACAATTAAAACATTACAAAATTGTCTTCAGTAAATTAGAAATTAGACAAAAGAGAAAATATTAAACCTGTTAAAAACTTGAAAATAAAATTTGAACCAAAAAACAAATGATAGATATAATAAATTACAAGTTCAATTAAAGTAGCCCCAGAAAATTGATAGCCCTAGCTTGATCGATATTGGGAATAAGTTTATGGAGTAGAATAAACATCGTTAGTATATTTTCGGTAAATTCATGAAGTAGGCTTACCGTTACTTTATGATAGTCATTGTGTACAAATTGTAATGGGTTGCATAAACATCGTCCAAAAAATATGATTTTGTTGTTGCTACATTCTGCTGTTAGATGCCAGGAAATCGAATTTGAGGGTGTTTCCTCGTATTTTTTTTTTTCTGGGGGAGGTCTTCCAGACCCGCCCCCCTCACCCCTACTTCAGTAACTTTTCAAACTTCAGCACCCAAGTCTCCAACCCCACCTGAAAGGACGGTCCTACGTCCCTGAATTTCCCTGCAATTACAACATTCCATGCCATTACCTTTCTGTTTAAATATAGATACCATTAGACTCTCTAAGTCTTTGGACATTTTTTTCTCTTCCCATTTCACTCTTATTAAATCTAGCATCCATTCTTCCTTTCCCTGTACTTAGTATCTTGACCCCTTCATTTTGAAATTGATGGACCTCTTACTTTACCATTTTTCATTTAACTTAATACCCACTTCCCTTCAATATTTTGTATTTCCATTACTTTGTGTTTCTCCCAACTCCTCTCTCATTTTCAGTATCCAATAGTTGTTCAAAATATTCTCTCCATCTCCTCACAATGTCTTCATTCCTATGGAATATATTTCCA
Source organism: Palaemon carinicauda (assembly GCF_036898095.1). Classification (NCBI taxonomy): domain Eukaryota; kingdom Metazoa; phylum Arthropoda; class Malacostraca; order Decapoda; family Palaemonidae; genus Palaemon; species Palaemon carinicauda. The sequence continues at coordinate 205,970,728 of NC_090725.1, read as the reverse complement.
TCCCTATCCTTGATGACTCCCAGTTGCCCCAAATCCTGTCTTTACCTTTGCCTCATGTTTGAAATCTTATAGACATCTGTCTCTGCTTCCCCCTTTTCCTAGCCTATCTTTTAACTGTTCTACTTTTCTTCCAATAACTTTACCTACTTTCCTCCTCGAATGTTTTCCTCTTGTCTGCCCCCTCTGCATGCCTTACTTCCCGGTCCTTAAGTGCCTTTGATTTTCTTTTAACTGACTCTGGCACCCCTTTGTACCACTACCAATTTTTGCCTTTCGACACACCAAATCCGCTGGTTGTTCCCTCTAGTTTCTCTGTTTACCCTACATATATTGCTTTCATATCTGCCCAGATATTCTCTAGTCGGTTATTATTATTATTATCATTATTATTATTATTATTATTATTATTATTATTATTATTATTATTATTATTATTATTATTATTATTATTATTATTATTATTATTGTTTGCTAAGCTACAACTCTATTGGGAAAACCAGTATGCTATAAGCCCAAGGGCTCCAACAGGTGAAATTCCCCAGTGAGGAAAGGAAATTAGGAAATAAATTACATGAGAACTTTAAGACCAATAACAACAATAAATTACATCTTTCATATATGACCTATAAAAATTTCAACATAACAAAAGGAAGAAAAATAAGATAGAATAGTGTACCCGAATGTATCTTCAAGCAAGAGAATTTTACCCCAAACAGTGGAAGACTTTGGTAAAGAGGCTATGGAACTACCCAAGACTAGAGAACAATGGTTTGATTTGGGAGTGGCCTTCTCCTTGAAGACTTGCTCCCCAAAGCTAAAGAGTCTCTTCTACCTTTGCCAAGAGGAAATTAACCTCTGAACAAGTATAGTGCAGTAGTTAACCTTTTGATAATCTCCGTGTTGTTAGGTGTTGAGGACAGAGGAAATTTGCGGATAGAATGGGCCATACTATTTGGTGTATGTGTAGGCAAAGGAAAATGAGCCGTAACCAGAGAGTGGGATCTAATGTACTGCTGCCTTGCTAGTCAAAGGACCAAATCACTCTTTGGAGGTAATATTTCAATTGGTGGCTGGTGGCCTCGCCCACATACTATTCTACCCTGTTGTCTCTAACTTCAACCTTTCCAGTCTTCTCTCTCTCAAGATCCTCCTAAACTGCTCACCCTTTTCTCTTTTTTTTCGATACTTCAATTCTAGATCTCTTCTTTCTCTTCTTTGCTTTTCTACCTCTCATTTTAAAATCTGTCACTACGAGAGTATGTTACATAAACACATGCTTCCCACAAAATCACTTTACAGTTCATCATTGATTTTTGTATTCTACTTAGCTTTCCACTCCTCTAATTTTATAGGTTATCAGAGGCTTTTTCATCTTCTGAAACCAGGCGTACATACATATCAATTCAAAATTCTAAGCCATCCCTAAAACATAATCCCCATCTTCATTTCTAATTCCAAACCCATGGTCTCCACGTACCTTCTCATATCCATCCCTTCTTTTCCCCACACTGCCATTCACGTCTGCTCCTATGATTAGCTTCTCCTCTTTGACTATTCTGTGGCTTCATCAAGCTCTTGTCTAAAAGATTAATTTTCTTTTTCTTGGCAACCCATCTGAGCAGCATATGCTAAAATTATATTTACTATCAGCTTCATTTTAATGATGAATAGGAAAATACAACTTTATAAAATAGGTATCTAAAGCATTGAAATTTGTTTTTGTATTTAGTAGACAAATAAAAAATCTTATTTCTCTAGCTTTATGATTTAGGAATTACTTTTTTGTTGAATCTTTACAATTTTCATTTAGACTTGGTTAATGATACCTTTCACGCATGGAAACCGTAGATGAGATGAACGATTATGACGTCTTTTTTTCTATAATAAAGTATTGCACTGATTTTAGATGTTTTTACCTAGAAGATAGCAACCCTTTGTTATATAACTGAACTAAGCTAAAAAAATAAATTTCATCTGACTTTCTCTAGATTTTTACCTTTGTTACCATTTCTGAGAATAATCATTACGAACACTAATATCTGAATGACAGCAATGAGAGCAACTGTAGTGATAATGATAAAGCATGAAAAAACATAAATGAGATATATATACATATGTTAGTTTACACGACCCGTCAAACATGACGGTTAAGTATTTAGAGATATATGTGCACACACACCCACACAGGTTCAACCCTACCCACCCCCTCGACCTTTCCTAACTACAATTCTTCTCACCAGGATATGACTACTCCCTCTCTTCCTACCTTAACAGTCTCAGCGCAGCTCTCACACCGATACCTCTCAGCACTCTGCTCCGGCTCAGCGAAATTTTCACTGTGGATCACCATGTCCGTCTTCTTCCTTAGAGACTGGGCATGGCATTTATATCCCGAAGAGGAACGCCACTGTAAGAAGCGGTAATCTGTGACTGCGACAGGTGTGCTACCTATTTGGTGAACAGAGTTAAGCTGTTCACCAAGATAGGCCTTAAAACCACCGAATTCAGCGACAAATCATTGCCAAACCACACTATGAGATGCAGCTGCAATGAGTGCAAAATTGCATCTGACAAGTGCCTACGGTACTTCAGGACCCCTAAATGAAAAAAGAGCCCAGAGCGCCCTTCTCCAGTACCTCCAGCACCTCATCCATCACCTGCCACAACTCCTTGGACTGTACCTACATCTCAACCCTCGCCTGTACCTTCAACTTTACAGCAGCCAGTTACAGCAACAGCTCTGCCTCAAATCTCGACACCAGAGATTTCCACAGCCATGGACACCGAACCTGCTGAGACCCAGTCAGTCCCTAAGGGAGACCATTCCCGGACTGCAACTGCACTAGCTACCTCACTCAGCTCCTGAAGGAAGCCACTGCCATCGCCGCCAGCACTCCTGCACCGAAAATAAAGAGGTTAAGAACCCTCTCCCATAGTTCAAACTCCAGCAAACCGATAGCTCCATCTCCAACGCCGCCGTCGCTGCCATGACCGCCAAGCCTGGTATTGCGGATCACAGCACGACCTAACCATAAAGGGGAACTCATTATCTCCCCCAAGGACCAGGAAACTGCCATATCTCTTCAAGAAGACCCATCCCTGACACTGCTTGATCCTGTCCTGATTCAGAGGAAGGCCGTCATCTCAAGATACCCTGTCACCATGCCTCTCACCATAGCCACCTCTTGCAGCAACATCGACTAGATGGTGCGCTGCAAAAACAAGAACGATGTCCCTGTCAGCAATCTAATAGTCACTTCATCAGTCCAGTGCCACCCTACCTGGATCTAGGCATATGGGGGACCTTCCCCATCCAGGAGTACACAACAGAACCCCTCAGATGCTTTCGCTGTCAGCGATATGGTCATCATAGAGGAGACTGTAAAGGACCCACCATCTGCAGTGTCTGCAGGCAGCGCCATGACTCAGATGTATGCATCCAAGCCCAAAAGGATGGTAAAGAAACCAAGCCAAAAAGGTTGGTAAAGAAACCAAGCCCAAGTCCCCCAACTGTTCCCAGACTCATCATGCCTGGAAGAGGTGTTGCCTAAAGCGGTTGAAAAGGATCGCAGATATGAAAAACACCACCCCACCCAAGTAAACGCAAGCACCTGCAACACAGCCACAGCCACTCAAAATCAGAGACCTACTTGTCACAGAAAACAATTCCAGCTATCCACTGTACCTGTTTCAGAGACCTCCGGTCAGCCTAAACCAGCACCTCTCCCAAATCCTACTCCTTCCAACCAAGCCCAATCCCTTGCTCAACAAGTTGAGTCACTTACCTTGAAAACCTCATTCCTTTTACCATCCAAATCCTTACCAGAGTCATTTCCTTGGCCAAAATTCCCAACTTCCTGGAGTTACTCCAACACTTCCACCTTCCAGCCAACAAGAAAGAATAAGCTTCTTTGCTTAAAACTGCTACTTTTCTCTTTGATTTAAAATTCTTCTCTCCTTTCCCTGTCTCTCCTACTTACTAGAACTCGCAGCTATAACGCTTTTTCTCCTACTGTGATGAGTAAGTTACAAAGGGGATAACTTAGTTCAAATATACAAAGGGGTTGCTTTGTCTGAGACATCAATGGGAGTTTTTGAATCTTAAAACAGAGGGAGGATTTTGCAATGACTGGCGTAAAAGGGAGGCAAGTGTCCCGGAGGGGAGACTCCCCTTTAGGTCCACGAAATGAAGAGTTATCACTGCTGAACCCTGGCCTCCCTCTGGGAAGCTACTCTGAAAAGCTATAGTCTATTATGGGCTGCCAACAAAAAAGCCCGTGTAAGTAAGTAACTACCTTAGGGACAGGAAGAGACCGAGTAGTCATACGTTTGGCAATGCCTGTCAGCATGAAAGGAAAGACATTTACAGTATATATATATATATATATATATATATATATATATATATATATATATATATATATATATATATATATATATATATATATGGATTAATATCAACACAACATCGTGTTCAAATAGAAATAAATTTCTACCTCATACCTGGGATCGAACGCTAGCCCCTTCTAATGAAAGGCCAGGTCGAAACCAACCATGTCACGAGAGCCCATAAAGGAAATTGGAACCTGACCGCTACCAGCTGTCCGAGGATTTACCTGGCGAGACATCAGTCTCTTACCAGCGAGTTTTACCCAATTTCCCGGGCCACCACGTGACACAATTGGTAGTAATTCATTCAAATTACCCCTAATGAGTCAATATGGATTAATATCAACACAACATCGTGTTCAAATAGAAATAAATTTCTACCTCATGTCTCGCCAGGTAAATCCTCGGACAGCTGGTAGCGGTCAGGTTCCAATTTCTTTTATGGGCTCTTGTGACATGGTTGGTTTCGACCTGGCCTTTCATTAGAAGGGGCTAGCGTTCGATCCCAGGTATGAGGTAGAAATTTATTTCTATTTGAACACGATGTTGTGTTGATATTAATCCATATTGACTCATTAGGGGTAATTTGAATGAATTACTACCAATTGTGTCACGTGGTGGCCCGGGAAATTGGGTAAAACTCGCTGGTAAGAGACTGATGTCTCGCCAGGTAAATCCTCGGACAGCTGGTAGCGGTCAGGTTCCAATTTCTTTGATGGGCTCTCGTGACATGGTTGGTTTTGACCTGGCCTTTCATTAGAAGGGGCTAGCGTTCGATCCCAGTTATGAGGTAGAAATTTATTTCTATTTGAACACGATGTTGTGTTGATATTAATCCATATTGACTCATTAGGGGTAATTTGAATGAATTACTACCAATTGTGTCACGTGGTGGCCCGGGAAATTGGGTAAAACTCGCTGGTAAGAGACTGATGTCTCGCCAGGTAAATCCTCGGACAGCTGGTAGCGGTCAGGTTCCAATTTCTTTTATGGGCTCTCGTGACATGGTTGGTTTCGACCTGGCCTTTCATTAGAAGGGGCTAGCGTTCGATCCCAGGTATGAGGTAGAAATTTATTTCTATTTGAACACGATGTTGTGTTGATATTATTCCATATTGACTCATTAGGGGTAATTTGAATGAATTACTACCAATTGTGTCACGTGGTGGCCCGGGAAATTGGGTAAAACTCGCTGGTAAGAGACTGATGTCTCGCCAGGTAAATCCTCGGACAGCTGGTAGCGGTCAGGTTCCAATTTCTTTTATGGGCTCTCGTGACATGGTTGGTTTCGACCTGGCCTTTCATTAGAAGGGGCTAGCGTTCGATCCCAGGTATGAGGTAGAAATTTATTTCTATTTGAACACGATGTTGTGTTGATATTAATCCATATTGACTCATTAGGGGTAATTTGAATGAATTACTACCAATTGTGTCACGTGGTGGCCCGGGAAATTGGGTAAAACTCGCTGGTAAGAGACTGATGTCTCGCCAGGTAAATCCTCGGACAGCTGGTAGCGGTCAGGTTCCAATTTCTTTTATGGGCTCTCGTGACATGGTTGGTTTCCACCTGGCCTTTCATTAGAAGGGGCTAGCGTTCGATCCCAGGTATGAGGTAGAAATTTATTTCTATTTGAACACGATGTTGTGTTGATATTAATCCATATTGACTCATTAGGTGTAATTTGAATGAATTACTACCAATTGTGTCACGTGGTGGCCCAGGAAATTGGGTAAAACTCGCTGGTAAGAGACTGATGTCTCGCCAGGTAAATCCTCGGACAGCTGGTAGCGGTCAGGTTCCAATTTCTTTTATGGGCTCTCGTGACATGGTTGGTTTCGACCTGGCCTTTCATTAGAAGGGGCTAGCGTTCGATCCCAGGTATGAGGTAGAAATTTATTTCTATTTGAACACGATGTTGTGTTGATATTAATCCATATTGACTCTTTAGGGGTAATTTGAATGAATTACTACCAATTGTGTCACGTGGTGGCCCGGGAAATTGGGTAAAACTCGCTGGTAAGAGACTGATGTCTCGCCAGGTAAATCCTTGGACAGCTGGTAGCGGTCAGGTTGCAATTTCTTTTATGGGCTCTCGTGACATGGTTGGTTTCGACCTGGCCTTTCATTAGAAGGGGCTAGCGTTCGATCCCAGGTATGAGGTAGAAATTTATTTCTATTTGAACACGATGTTGTGTTGATATTAATCCTTATTGACTCATTAGGGGTAATTTGAATGAATTACTACCAATTGTGTCACGTGGTGGCCCGGGAAATTGGGTAAAACTCGCTGGTAAGGGACTGATGTCTCGCCAGGTAAATCCTCGGACAGCTGGTAGCGGTCAGGTTCCAATTTCTTTTATGGGCTCTCGTGACATGGTTGGTTTCGACCTGGCCTTTCATTAGAAGGGGCTAGCGTTCGATCCCAGGTATGAGGTAGAAATTTATATATATATATATATATATATATATATATATATATATATATATATATATATTTATATATACTGTATATATATATATACATATATATATATATATATATATATATATATCCATGTATATATATATATATATATATATATATATATATATGTACATATATATATATATATATATATATATATATATATATATATGTATATATATAAATATATATATATATATATATATATATCCTCATAAGCCTATTAACGCAGGGGGCTTCACTTATATTTCGCCAGTCATCTCTATCTTGATCTTTTAGTTCTATACTTCTCCACTCATCATCTCCTATTTCACGCTTCATAGTCTTCAGCCATATAGGCCTAGGTCTTCCAACTCTTCTAGTGCCTTGTGGATCCAAGCTTAACGTTCGGTGAACTAATCTCTCTTGAGTAGTGCAAAGAGCAATGCTAGATCATCTCCATCTACCCATCATCATGATCTCATCCACATATAGCTCTCAATTAATCTCTTAGGGTTTCATTTCTAATCCTGTCCTCCCATTTAATTCTGAATATCCTTCTGAGGGTTTTTTTCTCAAATCTACGAAATCTATTGGAGATTGTTTCTTGTCATGCCATGTCCATAGAGTAACACCAATTTCACTTAACTGATATATATTCTGATTTTCATATGTAATTTCAGGCGATTTTATTTCTAAATTTTACGTAACCTAGCCATTTCCTGATTTGCTTTTATCAATCTTTCACTAAACTCTAATTCTAAAGACCCTGTATTACAGATCATACTTTATAAATACTTAAAAGATTCTGCTTCATTAATCCTTTCTCCCTCAAATGATATTCCATCTTCCATAGCATACTCCGTTGTTATCCTCTATCTTTCTTCTATTTATCTTTAGCCCAACTTAGTGTGATATTTCATGTATTCTGGTAGGCAAACTTTGCTAATCCAGTGGTGTTCTGCTAACAAGAACAGCATCATCCGCATATTCTAGGTCTACTAATTTCCTATCACCACTCCAGTCCAATCCTTCTCCACCATCTCTGACTGTTCTACGCATTACAAACCAATGAGGAGGATAAACAACAAAGGTGACAACACATTCCCTTGGACTTGCTATGCTCATGGACAGACTTAATCAAATTCAAATATTTAAGTGGAATTCCATAATAACGCAGGATTTTCCACAAAATTGGTCGGTGCACACTGTCCAAGGCTTTTTCATAATCCACAAAAGCGATCATAAGTGGATTTCTATTTTGTACACATTGCTGTACAACACGTCTCAAAATGGAATTTTTTTCAGAAATCCTACTTGTTCATCTCTCAGCTTTTCATCAATCTTTCTCTCCAGTTTCTTAAGAATAAGCATACTGTATATTTTCATAACAACTGACGTAAGTGTTATGCCTCTGTAATTATTGTAATCAGTCAGGTCTCCTTTTTTTTTTTTTTTTTTTTTTTTTTTTTACAATTTTTACCAACATGCATAACTCTCATTCATCAGGTTTTGTCTCTTCATGTCACACTCTACAAAATAATCTTAAAAGTATTCTGAGAGTCACTTCATTATCAGAGAGTACCATCTCTGCAGCCATTCCATCATACCCAGTGGCTATCCATCTCTTGAGGTTTTTAATGATATATGTGTGTTTGTATGTATGAATGTACATTTTATATATACTGTATATATATATATATATATATATATATATATATATATATATATATATATATATATATATATATATATATATATATATATCCTGTATATATTTATATTTATATATACAGTGTATATATATATATATATATATATATATATATATATATATCCTGTATATATTTATATTTATATATACAGTGTATATATATATATATATATATATATATATATATATATATACATATATATATATATATACGTTTACATATTTATATATATGTATGTATATATATGTAAGGTACATATATATAAAGAGAGAGAGAGAGAGAGAGAGAGAGAGAGAGAGAGAGAGAGAGAGAGAGAGAGAGAGAGAGAGAGAGAGAGAGAGAGAGAGAGAGATTGAAAATAAAGTTAACAAATTACTAATTTGTTAAAAACGTCATAAATTACAAATTTGTTTTAAAGCTGTTTACGATATCTAGCATTTTAATAAACTATATACTCTCAATTGAGCATGACCTAATTGAATGCCCAACTTCGACTACGAGTAATCAACTTGTATTCAGTTAATATGAAATTGGTCCCTGTATCTTGTTAAGTTGATAGGCAATACCTTAAGTGGCAACACACCTTAATCTTCAGTCTCAAAGCTCGATTCCATTTTCCCTTTCTTGTCAGAGCTACTAACACCAATCCTTCCACAAAGTCTTCTCTCTCAGTAAACAGGATCGTTGGAAAAATCCGAAACTGTACATGCTCGTAAGAAACGAGGTGAATGTAACACTGCTTGCCGGAGTCTGGTTTTCTGTTGGAGAGACTTTAGTGTAGTCATTTTAATTATACTAATACTCTCAACATTTTCTGCATTTAGGATTCATCAGGGAATCAGCAGTCACAGTATAAATGTGGCACTAACTACCATTTATTTTCTAATGCACAACGCTTATTAAGATATATATATGTATGTATATATATACATACATATATATATATATATATATATATATATATATATATATATATATATATATATATATATATATATGTATGTATATATATACATACATATATATATATATATATATATATA